>NW_009632677.1:0-41073 GCF_000690535.1 Cariama cristata
CTAAACCAAATCACTTATTTAGGCAGGAGTAAAAATTCCAAGTCAACTCACCCGTTATTAAAATAAAAAGTTGGTAGAAACAAAGAAAACATCATAAATGTGATTTCCACACAATAACAGTTCAATAGCTTTCAAGGAGACAGCTCAACTCATAAAGCTTGTAAATGAAATTTGAAATTACTAGTAATTTTCAAAGACTTATGATTCTTCAAGTTCTAATCCTGCATTCATTATTTATTTTTCTAGTTAACACTTTCCACCATTTTAGGAACAAATCCCAATAAATGTTGCAGATTACATTACTTACACAATTACATTATTTAATGAGATAGTCTAGCATTAGGCTTCATGTTAGTTCTAAGAATGAATTCATATTTTCCCTGGACATTCATCAGAACTATTTGACATATAAGATGCAACTATTAATTGCTCGTGTTTGCAGCTTGACACCGAGATTAGTTACCTTCTATGTTACCCTAATTAAAGCGGGGCCTTTCTAAGGCTCAGAAAAAGCTAACAAACAGAGAGCATACATAACAGTATAAATATCGAAGTTGTGGGGGAAAAAAAAAAACAGTGAGAAAAAAAAGTAACATAAGTATACAGTTCAGAAGAATAAACATTTAATCTGAAGAAAAACTGTCATACACAGAATATTTAACCAGGAAATAAGAATATTTAATATCTAAATAATGGTTATCTTCTTTTTAGGAAAAATATTTTTTATATGATTAAATATCCTAACAGTTTAAGAATAGCGATAACCAGGGTTTTTAAAATTAAATCTATTCAGGGCAGACGACAGCTTTAGAAGACTGAAGCCAGCAAACTGAACTTCACACATCCCTATAGTTGTGACCCATATCAGGGTATTTATCATAAATTACTTCTGTGAATTCCTGGAAAATGTATGTTTTGCATAAACAGTTCAGTGTATTCTGTTTCAGAGCAATATAAAGAGTCCTTTCCAAAAATGTGAAGTCATCAACCTGATGTAAAAGACATCTCCATAATTTATAGGTCCAAGAGAACAGTTTGAGGTTAAAAGATAACCGAGGCATGGTCCTCACCAAAAATATCCTGTCTAAATTTTCAGTAAAGACTACGATGCTGAATAAGGGAATAAAAATACAAGTGTTAATGAAAATGAGATACAGAAATGGACATTCTAATACCTGAGGAATAAAACTCAAGTCAAAAAAAACCTCTAGATTCACCTGTTACATGATTCTAAGGAAACCAGCACACATATCTGGAAGTAAAGAAAAAATAACTGAATCTATCAAAGTAAAGGAAACACAGCTGAAGCAAAGAATAACAGTACCATTACTTAAAAAGCAAAAGTTGTGATAAGTGCTGGTCTGTCAGTTTGCTCTTAACAATTTGATGAGCCTTACAAATAGATTTTAGGAGGGGAAAAATGGTAAATGAGTAAATAGAAAAAAATATAACGTGAGTTACCAAAACACTGGTTCTCACAGATTCTTTGACAAGTAATTTTCTAGGTAAAGGAAATGCAATTCATCTGTACTACAGAAAAGCTTCTTGCATGTTCCTCAAAATACTACCTTAGATGAAATAAAAGCAGAGCACCTGAACTTTAGGTCGGATGAGGACTGGCCTAAAGAGGAGATAACAGCTTGTAATGAAAGGAAAATTGTCAGGCTGGAAGGGTCACCCATCACAGTATTTAAGGGTAAGTGTTGGGACTGATCCTATTTACAGGTTAGTTAATGATTTTGGTACAAAAGATTGGCATGTGCCCATACATTTAGGGATATCATTAATAGAAAGCACATCAAAAGGCAATATAAAGTAAAACCAGATGACGTTGAAGATGAAAATAAACTGCATGGGAGTAACACAAAGAATCAGTTTCACGATTTCTTCCAACAGTGATTTCCTGGTACTTTAGTGGAAAGATACTACAACTTCCAAAACTAAAACAGCAGTTCAATTATAGGAATTAACATGTTTTAATGCAGGAGAGAGGGGGAGAAGATTAAAAACCTACAAAGAAAAAAGGACAGAGGAAGGATTTTATAAAGTGGCACAAGTAAAACTCACTTGTCAGTTAGGGCAGAAAGGGTGCATTTAAAGTACCTATCTTCTGCTTGGTCTAGGTTTAAGGCTGCTTCTAAGAACTATTTTCTGCTTAAAAGATTTTCCAGAACAGAATAAAATACGTTTAGTCTTTTTGAACACAAAAACTTTGAAAACAGCTCATTTGTCAGTGGGAAAAATGGGAGAAGATGCAGTAGGGCTGAAGATTAGCTGAAGAAGTACGAGTAACCTTCACAGCAGAAACTAGAGGAATGAAAAAAACCTACTACTACTACTACTATTAAACCACACACATCATCAAAATTGTTACTGTTTCCTAATAGTCTAAAATATATTATTTCCTTTAGTTGAAATAAAATTAAAACAAGCTATAAACAAACTGTAAACTGATTCTGTTTAATTGAACACATGTTAAAATGTAATGGCTAAGTACAGAGCCACACTAACATGCCCATTCCTTTCAGTGGAGTTAAACCTTTTCCTTACAGCTGAAGATCTTGCTTTAGTGCTAGTAGTGTGACAACAATTTAGAAAAATTGCTTGTAGGCAGCTTTCTGCTAAGAAAGTTTCATGCTAGCTTATCGCACTGAGATATGCAAAATGTAAACAACACTGTTTACTCTGTTACTTCTTTCAATTTCAATCATATGTGCTGGATACTAAAAAGGTTTCAGATTTCTTCTTTATTATTTTATATTTTTATTTACACTTTGTTCTTGTAAAAAATAAACCACAGTAAAATTAAAGGAGCCCAATTCTATGATCAGTATTTCCTTAACTTTTATATTTTCACAGGACTTCTACAAACTATCATCTTTGCATAAATGTTTACTTTAGACACTAGCCTCTGATTAACACCAAATGTTTTTTGAAAATTAGAAGATTCTACATATGATGAATTTCCCTTATCTATCACGGTAGTATATCTTTAAAGAAGTCCACCAGATTATTTAAACATGAACTCCCATGCCTCAATCATTCCAGATGTTTGCAGGCAAATATATACTTTTATGAGTCTCCTGATTTCATTCAGATTTTCCTTGATTTTCCTAAAAATCTAGTAATAAGTTTCTTAACACCCTTTTGATGCAATGGGGTCATCTGATGAAAAGGAAGAAAAAAGAGTTACAGAATAAAATCAAAGAAAAAATTCATTTCAAAGACTGTAATAAAACTATTACTGAGCTGTGCCACACATTCAACAATTTGTTCTCTATTAGTTCAAAATCTGCATTAACAGATCAGCTAGAATATTCTTCAGATCACCCCTATGGCTCCGGTTTGTAACAATCTCTGTGTGCACACTTCAAAAAGCCTAGCAATGAAAACTGCAATTACAGCATGAACTCAGTTTTTAAATAAAACGCCACCAAAGTCCAATTTAAGTAAGCACTATGTTGCTTAGGTTCTTTGGTTGTGAGCCAAGAGAGCTGAAAATGAAGTTAAATCATCAAGCTGGGATATTCAATTTTGTTGATTCCTCCCCTCCCCGCCACTCTTTTTAACTATAACCAAAGATTTAAAAAAACAACAAAACTGGGATGACTGTCAGTACGCAAAGTACTTGTACTTAAAATTTATCCAAGAGTTTCATAAGCTGACAGAAAGAAAAATGCATTTTAAAATAAGAAAATCATTAAACATGGGTCATTTACCCTCTCATACCTGTTTAAACAGTTGAAGATTAACAGCAGTTTCCAGGAACTGCTTAGTAGTACTGGAACGATGCTTCACAAAACTATTCTCACAGAAAGTTACAGGCTCTCCCTAAAAAATTTGAACAGAAAAAGTTAGTAACTACAGTATACAAATATGCTGATTTATTTAAAATTCTCCATTACAATTTTATTTCTTAAAAGTCAATACATAAAATGATTCCTTTTCAAGCAATCTTGATAAACATTCATCCAATTAAAAAGACAAACAACAACAAAAAAAGCCCAAAATCTTCATACAATATTTACATAGTCTCAAAATACATGTTGCAATTGAACTTCTGGTTTATTAAGTCAGTCTACAATATATGAATTGCAAGGAAAAGTAAAGTGGTTTACATTTGGTTCATGTTACCTTTATAGCACTCTTCATTAAAAATTTCAAGGAAGTGATTCAAACTTTGAGGAAGAGCAGGTCCACTGCTTCAAATAGTTTAACATGCATTATTGTTCAGGATTACTCTGATTCCCTGGCATGCTAAACCAGCAATACTAGTAAACCAAAACTCTAATTCAGTCCAAAAATATGTATCTGCACCAAATTATTTTTATTTTCACTCTACCAAAACATGACATTGATAAATATACTGTTGATTTAAGAGGAAATTATTGAAATATACATCGATTTTATTTTTTACACAAAACAAAAGCCACAAAGTTTTTGAAGCATTGTTATGGAGAAAGTCCAAACAGATGAGATTAATATTTAACACAATAAAATGTATTTCCCCAACCTGGGAAAAGCGCATAGCCTATAGTTACGAAAAACCCTGAACCAAAACACTTTGATGATTAAAGAAGATAAAAAAGTATTCATTGAAAATGAAGTGGTTTTTGAAAAAATTATTAATGAAAACAGCATTCATTTAAAAATAAAAGGTGCTAATAAGATTATTTATAAACAGTCACATTGACTTCTATGTTATTTCCTAATTTCATTCAAAATTTGCTATCTTCAGTGTGCACAGACCACTGGACATTTCTGATGAGCATTCTCTCCAATTCTGTTATTCTTGTCAATACTTTGTGATAAATACTCAAAGCTGTTCGGCATAACTGGAGAAATAATAGGCACATTACAAAGTTTGTGCAGTGATCAAGGTACGTGAACTGATTTCATCGTAAAGCCAAAAGGCCTCTCACCCAAGTTTACAAAACCAAAGTAATTACCAGGTCAGAAACAATAGCCAAGGGCCTCAAAGACAGAAAATTTAGAATCCAACAAAATGCCACAGCTAAACCTACCAAAGAATATTTTACTACCCAAAAGCTACATATACAGTGCAGTCCCACAACATAATAAAAGACACCTCAGCCATTCAAAACAAAAAAGATCAAAGACAGCTGCTATACGGATCTTCACAATAGCTCCAACTGTTAGCCACTTTCAGGACAAATTAATTCACGCCCGTGATTGCCACAGCTTTCCGCTCCTGACTCTAACTTTAAACCACACACACTACTTCACACATTTTCCTGTCATTCTGGCTGACTCTGCCGTTATGTACTTCCAGAATATCACAAAGCATTTTCTGCATGTGACCTAGGTGACTGTGTGGAGTAGCTCTAAATAATTTTCAACTGCTCTTTACACCTTGCACTTTGAATTTAAATGGTCCAAGCATGATCCAAGCAAATGTTGCAGCAAAAATCACTGTGATGTCATTTTAAAATCCTATTCCCTAAGTCTCTCTTTTAAGAGGTCCAGTCCTACTCAGTGAAGTACTTAAGTTCATGTTTAACTTGTTTTTAAGTTTTACATCCTTACTTCTTTATGGAACCTCTGATTTTAGAAAAGAAATCTCACTGGAAGAGCTAGAAGCTATAAAATTTACCTAACGTAATCCTTCCCCTTTCAAATGGTAGCTGGAACGCTGTGATATGCAAACCCATTTCAGTACAATATGTAGCACTGTGTCAATCAAGTCTCCAGGAGAAGCACCTAACTTACTCCACTTACTACTTATCCCAAGATAACTGGTCAACACTGTAGCGATGCAGGACATGCTGGATCTGCCAAATAGCTTGAAATATTTGTGGTACTTTAAATAGCACTGCCTTCCTGACCCACTTTGCATTAGCTATTCTCGAGCTCCTAAAGACTCTTGTCTTAAGAAGATGACCCCAAGCTACTTAGCAAATCAAAGTGCATCAAAACAAATAGAATAGTCTCCAGTGAGACATGGTGGTATAAGACATAGTGTTCCTGAGGGCAGACTCTCTTCTCAGTTCTGTCGCTCTTCAGAAAAACTTCAAGGCAGCAAATTATAACAATTCCCTATTTATATTTTTTGTTGTTGTTGCTGTTGAGGTTGTTATACAAAGAAATAATTTGTAGAAATACAGAGGCTTTGTGGGAGTGCAGAACTGACTAGGTGATGGCTCATGACATACTATGAAACATTAAATTTAGGACAAAAGCGAGAAAATAGTATTTTCAAAACATACTATTTAGAAAAATAAAAACTAAGCTATGCCTCCACTACCACCTCCCCAGTTGTTTTGGGAAAGATGAAAGAGAAAAAAAGAGAGGTTATCTCCCAGCAGAAGAGAAAGCAGGCATGCTTGCTCTCCCTTTCACATCAGCCTGGGAAGAGAGACCAGTCAGATGGTTTTATTTGATGGCACTTCTGCCCAAGCCATGTAACAGAACACCAGGAAATGGTAGTTCAACACACATTTTTAGTGCATGGCTGTAATATTTTCCCAAATACTTTCCTTTAATCGCTGGATGCTTCAGATACCTAGTAAGCACTCATGCATTGGTGCATCTGTTCCCTTATCAGTACAGTTCAGAGACAGAATAACCAAAGCTATTCTTTAGCTGAAAGTTTTTATAGATCTAAAGAGAGTTCACATCCACAAGTCATCTATGTTATTTGAACCTACTGTGAGAAAGGTTACTTTAAAAATCTGAGTAGGTTTAAAGTTCCTACCTGTTCAGCACATGAAAATGAGAAAATCTGTTGAAACCTCCAGAAATTCCACACTGAAGTTTTCTCAGGGTATCTGCTGTAACTTTACTCAAATTGCATTAAATAATACAATTAACTCCTAGCTCTTTTACTTGTTCAAGGCTCTGAACAACAAGATTGTTTTCCAAATAAAACTTTTACAAACCTTCAAGATTATTACTGTAAATGCAAATCCTTCTGAAGTGCTATTTAAAAAATAATTTGTTGAATCAATATAAACAAAAATAGCTCTAGAAGTTTTCACACGTAAAGCTTATAACATTCAAGTTTCTGCAAATACAACTGGGTACCTTCAGAAACTGAGTTTCAGAGGAATGTTCCACTGATACTTAACTACTAGACCATCAAATGGCCCCTGCCGTATTGATCTACAATGTACTTTAAAAACAAGTTCGATCAAAACCCAGTGGGGACTCTATACTGAAAAGTAGACAGCTAATACTCAGACCAAACAATCTATGCCCAAACAAGATATCTATCCTTTTAACAACAGTTGCTATAGAATTTTCTTCACCTTTCATAGCTTGCCACACACAGCAGGAAATCTAAGCTACATTCACATTTTAAGCAAGCTATTTATACAGACCGCAATGGAACATGAAAACAGTGAGCTAAAACAGCGCTATCATTTTAAAAGGAAAAATAATCTAGATTAGAAGGTATGTTTGTGTTTCCTAAATCTAGTGATATTTAACTTGAACAAGAAGTACAAACATTTTAATTGTTTATTTCAGAAAACATTCATATTGCTTTAGCATGAGATGACTCATACCAACTATTTGTACTACTGCTAGAATTAATACAGTTTCACACGGTAGTTCGCGCTTATTATATGAAGAGTACAAGGTAGGTAGGTATGGCCATAGCTGCTTCAGTTTTATATAATTTATTTTAAAAACAACAAAATTTTAAACATAATTTTGGTTTTGGTATTAAAATTTCGCTCTTTAAAATCCAGGAAGTACAAAGCTGAAATGTCATCTGCTGTCATGACATTCAGAGATAAAGGCCAGAGGATAACTGAGTATGACCTATGATACTACTTAGGAAGATGACATTTAAAATTACAAACAAATTTCTGCAAAATTTGCAAATTTCTTGCAATCTACCCAAAAGAAAAAAAGATTCTGATGTACTGATATTTCTTATAGTCACAATTAAACCCTACAATAACTCCTATTAATACAATATCTATATTCACTAAAGGACTACTACAGTCCTTAGTCCTTAAACAATATAGTTTTCAACATGTAAAATAAAATTCTTATGGAAGTTACAATAAACAGTCATAACATATATTACAGAGGGCAGTTCTGGATTGAAACACAAACTATGTTCTGCCATCTCATTACTCTTTTTCTGTTTCTGTACTCTGCTGTACTTTCTATGCCTAACTCTCGGGGGAAAGGTAAACAAGCCAATGCCCATTTCAAGAGATATCTCTCTTCATGAGGTTTCATTTTGAAACTCAATTATAAGCAATCATTATTTACGCATTCTCAAGTAACTCAGGTGCATTCTGAATCTTAAAATACCTTTTTTTCCTCATATAACATTTAATTGTACCTTGATTTACTGCATACTGAATACAGTATCTTCATCTGTTGGAGAGCTGATGTCACTACTTAAAATAGTGTCAATATTGGCCCAAAGCACTCCAGTTAGCATTCAATTAAAGTGAGGTCTGACAGGTTGTGCTATCTTCAAGCTGGAAGTTATCTCGGCACCCCGGCGTGCTGATGAGACCATGAACTCCTACTGCTGAGCATTCCAGAGCAGGCCATTAGCCTTTGCTCTTCATTTCTTAATTTCTGATGCGTGATGTTACAATGATCATAACTTAAAACAAAGCTATCCTGGGTTTATTTCTTTTGTTTTAACATCAAGAGCTTTGAGGACTTCTTCCCCTAAAGATTTTTATCAATTACTTCATCTTTTGTTAGCTGGTTCTTGAAGAAAAGCCAGTCTTTCAAAGGTAGAAAATAAGTTACTGTTGCTTATATTCCATAATCTTTTAATAGATATGCCATGAACTAAGAGGATTCGCTTATTTGAAATACATTTGAAATGCATTTGTCTTGCTATGATGAATTAGCTTTTTTAAAAAATTTAATTAAAAAAAAAAAAATCACACCTGTATTTCCTCCTCATGTTTGCTGCTTAGGAGGAAACAACTTTTCTGCTTTGCTTATTTCCTGATGATGTTAAAATTAATCTCTATCATGCTGAATATTTTTATACTCATTATTTTTCTGCTGCTTTCTCATTCTGCTATCTACCTCTCCCTCTTAAGACATAGATTGGGAATATTGCCTGTTTAAGAATTCTTTACATCATATAGTGTTTTATTTACTGACGACATTGTATATGATTAACGGAAAAAATTTACTAGTCTTCACTTTCATCTGCAAGTTTTGCACAAGTACATGAGTAAGGCCCGTTTCTCCTAGCCATTACAGAGTTGTTAAAATGTTTGATTGGCATGGCTCTTGTCTGATATAAGGAAGGATGCCTAAAAAATACCCATGAAGTAAAATAGCTAGAAAAACACAACATTGCACATGCACTGATTGACAAAATGACACAAACTGCACAATTGTAATCTTTGTATCTAACTTCCACCTATGCACACAATTCTGAAACATGGAACGTGCAGTATTATTCCAGGATAGATTCCTAAATGCTGGGCCACCTAAAGAAAATAGGAGCAACGAAATGTTCAAGGCTAAGTTGAGACCATCCAAAGCAAACATAATTTGGATTTGTATATGCATTTACATGATGTAAGAAGCATTTAACTCGCAACACTCTAATCACTGCAATGCCTCATCAGGGTTAGACTCTTGTGATCAAAAATATTTGTGACCACTGACGTTGCAGATGGCACAATGGCTCACGCTGCAGCTGCTAGCTGGGTGAGTCCACTCATGCACTGACCACTTGCCTTTCTATATTGCAGGGCTCCTTAGAGCAAAACAGTTTGAATGGTCTCATTGCCACTGCTGGATACTTCCCCAAAGTCCACGCACATTCCCCTGTCAGAGCATCTCACTCAACTCGAAGTGGATTGCAGTCCTCTACATGAATGAGACCATAAACAAAAACACTGTAATTCATCATTCCACTGATGATATTTTGTTCTGGATTATTTTTCAGTCATTTATCAAATAACACTGAAGCAATTTTTTCAACCATCCCCACCTACCGTGCATGAACTGGATTCCTTCTGGATTAAACTAAAGCAGAAAATGAGTTCCAGCTAGTCATGGGTATAGCACCAATTGTACTGTTTTGCTCTACAGATCCACTCCTATTATGCAATATTTGCTAATGTAAAGTGTAGCATAGTACAAAAATACTTTTGGCAGTTATATCAATTTGACCTATTTCTTTAATTCAATATCGTGATTAAATCACAAAAAACAACTATTTCCACTTTTCTTGGAAACTTCTACTGGATTAAGTTTTTTATTATCATTTATTACACTAAAAAATATGATCACCTTTATCTATTACTGGTCATATTTCCTGTCTGCATTAGAGTATTCAAATTTTCCATATGGTCTTTCGGAGTCCCATGAACTCCTTTCAAGACCCCTGAAGCTTCCCATTTTCCCTTTCACCAATCATTTTTTCAATAATTGCTAGACGCTTGTTCAAGACATATTGCTATACCAAGGAGAATCTGTCCTATGCTGAAAACAAACAGTTGCACAGAATGAGTGTTCAGAGTGACGAACAGCGTTTGGAGTGAAGAGAAGTGTTGGATGAGTACAGACACTATTAAAGCTGTTCTTTACTCAAAGTGAATATTAATGACGTTTCATGTTTCAAGTTAAAATCATACAGAACACACTGTTGCAAGGAAAACAGTTCACTTCAACATATTTTTCAACTTAAGAGCAATTGATAACTATCCAAATACACTATTTTATTCTTCATCAGGATGTTTGCAATCCTAAAAATGGTACCCCAAAACCTCTCAGTTCTAGATTTTGAAAATATGACAAGCTTATTTATAGCAAAAGTATTTCAAATCTATGTAGAAAATATTCTCATTGAAGTATACCCCCTACAATGCAAATAAAGTCCATAGCTGTGGTTTGGATTTCCTTATTAGATCTCTAAAACAAAGGGTAGTATTTTCTTTGCAATAACAGTTCACAAGTTTTGAGACTTCTGACAAACAGTTCTAATACAGTCAAACATGACTTGATTTTTTTGAACTTCCCAATTCACAATGCATTAAACTGAGTTCAAAAGGCGCATGTAAAATCAGCTGAACAATCATGGGACAACTCCTCTTAGTTTCTATTAATCCAGAGTAAATTCAACTTCAAATAAATTTGTCTCTCAGAACAAAAATTCTGCAAAATACCAAATTAGTTAAAACTATGTGAATACAGCTCAAAATAACACACCTTTTTTTTTTTTTTAAATATGCTGTGTCTTTGGACAAATTCATGCCAATCCAAGATATGCTAGTGTTTGCCAGCAGACTTCTGCCTGTTAAGATATTCTGAAATAACGTATCTTTAAAAAAAACCCAAGCCATCAGGCCACAATGGTTTCATTACATTTTCTCTTATATGCAATCAGTGGAGCCAATAACAAAACAGAAAAAAAAACGCAAAAGAAAATAATGCAGAACGAAAGACTGCAAAGGTCACTTTGACAAATGTTTGCCAGTTGAAATGATGCATGGTGCACTACTTCCAATACAGTGAAAATATAGGTATCTCAGAGATGCCAACAGATCAACTGAAATAAAATGGAAATCAGTTAAAAGGAAAGCTCATTTCAACAGAGATGCTAACCAGAATGCTAACAAACTTGCACATTCAGTTCAACAAACCTACCAAAACAAAGGACATACTGGAGCCTATTTCTGGTCAGAACAGAGGTAAGGACATCAACCAGACTGATATTATTCTGTTTGCATATATAGAATGTAGATTAAGACACTTTCTGACTTAACAGCTTTTACTGTAAGCTGCCATGAGCTGACACAGACCAGTGTGCTCACCTTTGGACTAAGGGACAAATTAGATAACCCTTCCTGAAGCAACGTCAGGTAATGCCACTATGGAATAAATGACAACTATCTGTTTTGTTGAAATTATGTGTTTTAATGAAACTAGTACTGTGTTGAAATCCAGCGATTTTGAAAACAGGTACAGTCATTTCAATACAGTATGCAAACTGGCTTTCCATATCATAAAGAAAGTGATAATGACTGCTAAACACAAATACTTGAACTAAACCCTTAAATATTACTTCATTTCTGCATGGCTTACTTTTCATTTCAGTAACAATGGCCACCAGTGGCACAGAGAGCTAGAGTGTAAAACACTCACGGCAAAAAAGACTACCTGTAAAAGAACTACTTGGGTAGAAGGAAGAGAGCGCCATACTGTATTTTGATGTTTCCTCCAGGAAAAGGCCTCATCTGGATTTAATAACCACCCTAGCCATTTCTGCCAAGGAATACCACGTAGTTCCTTACCCAACAACAGAATGCAGACCCTTCTCACCCCCAAATAAACATCCACCCACACACCCACCAGTTTTTAAAAACTTGACACCTCAAGCGAAGATGATTTTCTCCTATCAAATCTCAATATTTAACTGAACCCATCAGACCACCAAACATCATATCCTTGGAATCTAATTCAGCCAATGTCATCTCAATGCATTTTATCAAATAGAACTACTATCAGTAGTTTGCAAATATAATAGGAAAAGAATCTGGACTGACAGATGAAATGTATCTCTAAGTTGTTTCTGGTAAATGGTTTTATTTCTAATAGGCTCAATATGTGCCACCCTCATAAACCAAAAAGGATGAAAGCCCATAACATATTAATCTACTGAATACCAGCAAAATGTCAGAAACACAAATTCTGAAGTTCTGATGGGATGAAATGGGTTTTCATTTCTCCTAACTTCTCAGTGGAACCAAGATAAGTGTATAATAGAAGAGATGCATGTTTGACTCATTGCTGGCTTCTGCTATGAAATAAAATGCTTCTGGCCTCAAACACAACAAAGTCTCTAGACTGGTATAGTAAAAAATGACGGAGTCTGAAAGGCACAGCCTCTTCAGTTCTTCACCACATTAAACCAGGTGAGCTGTGTTTAAGTAGATTCATTAATACAATCTGATTTTTACTAAATAAATTATAAAAGTGATACAAATAAGAAAATAGATGACTTTGAACTAGTATTTATTTTTCAGTACAACTCACCGTCAGGAGGTGGTAATGTCTTCTAAATTGCCAATGTATCCCTAGCAGAGAGTAAGATTTAAAACGTTTTCTTTGAAATGTTTCAGACTGGGATAAAACATTTCATGTTTTCCTTGCAAAGAATGAGACCATGATCTTATAAATTAAGGAAAAAAAGAAGTAAAGAAGCCTTACTGGTTTGTATCTTAGTGCATCTCTGTAGGATCCAAACAGTGCTGCCTGTGCCCGGAGAAAGGCCTTGGCTACTCCATCACCCGTAGCTGTAGACTGCTTTTTCAGTTTATTTTTCAAGGCCGAGACCTGCATGACAGTGTGGAACAGTTAAATTAACACCTCAGAAATTGGTACAGCGAGGTATGAACCCAATCAGCAGGCAAAGCATGGTGTCTACAGGTCAGCCAAAAATTCATCCTCCTCCTTGATAGCTTATCTTTTTAACTGCAAAAAGCACCTGCTGGTCTGTTAATTGAAATGAAAGCAGGGGATGATGGTAGAGTGCTAATGCAAATTGGTTTATGCTCTCTTTTTTTCCCAAGGCCTCTTGACATAAATAAGCTTAATTATTTTTACAGTAAAATGCATGTGAGCCACTTTTCTGCAGATTTTTTTTCTCAATCATAACATGTACCTACTTGTTTTGAATGAAAAGAGTTGGATATTTTTTATTTATGCTATGAAGGTTTATTTTTAAGGACTCTTAATGGTCACTTACTATTCAGTTTTAGGGATTTTTTTTTCTTTTTTTCTTTTTTTAAAGTCAAATTACTATCTTACATCATTTCTCATGCACCACGGGAGCAGCTGCTACCACTATCAAATAGTTAGAGAAAAGTTGGTGTAAATTCAATGCTACACTGCCTTTGAAATCGCCCTTGAACATAAACATGTGAAAGCAAAAAAAATAAGAACACCACTTAGGAGGCACCTGTAGCTTTTTTTTAAAAAAAAAAAAACAAAAACAAACAAACAAACCATGATCATTCTTGGTATAGTTCTTGACTTTTTTTTTAAGGAGGTCTGTCTTTTTTTACTTGGCAAATAGCAATCACTGATTATACAAAATTAGAAAAAAAAAAAGAGAAATTTCAACTTAGATTACCTTTACTTGAGGATACTTTGGAGAAAATACATAATTCTGGAGTTATTACAGTATTCTTTAAAGATATATGGAATTATATCCAGTTATAGTCTATACTCTCCTAATTTTGATCATGAGGGACATCTGGAGAAGTAAGTCAACTCCAATTATGTAGAATACATTTCTACATCTCTTTGTATTGCAATATACCAAATAAAGCAATATTTAAGTTGCTAAATATTATACAAAGTAAAACTCAGAGTTACTCTTTAAACAGAACATTATAAACAAACTATCACCAAAACAGCTTTCGTTCTTTTAGAAATACATGCAAGAACAAGTATCTTTTTGTTTCTTTATGCAAGCAGTCCTGACTGCTCTTGTAGATGATGATTGTAATTGAAGTGTCAACCTAATTAACAACTAAACTTTGAATAATGCTAATGAGAACTGAACATGGCATCAGAGAAAAGACCAGCTCTACAGGTGATAAACCTTCACAGTAGTGACATTTTCCAGTGTAAAGTCACAGTTACTGTGATCTGATCAAAGAGAGAGACCCCCATTGGGTCCAATTATAACTATAGTTTTGAAAAAAAATTATTGAGTTATGATGTTCATAATCTATGCAGAAAGGCCTTTACAGTATAGGTCTTTTCCCCATAGCTGTGATCTTTTCAATTTATATCCAAGCTCCATAGATCTAGATAAAAGTTTAGAGCCTTATTCATTTAGCCCATGGAAAGCACACACTAAGGCTCGTTTATGTTTTTTTCCTTACACCTCAAAAGAAAAAAAAAGTACAAGTCTGAGTACAAAAACCAGTTAAGCAGTTCAAGGTTGAAAAAATAAATGCATGTCTTGATTTCCAGGTTTTTTTGTTCTGTACTGTATAATTATTTTAAAGTTATTAAAAGTAAGGTTTATTTAATTCCAGGGGAAATAAATTTATATATCCTTTGTATAAAGGACATCCGCCCATCAACATTAACTCAGTTTCAGTAAAACAAAGGCGGTAACACGAGGTCAAAAAAAAGAATTGTCAATCTTAAAATGTTGTCTCTGTCATGACGGACAAAGCATCTTCTAAGTATAAGGGAGGGAGAAGGTAGAAAACTCTCTACATTCTTCTAAATCTACATTCTTCTAAATTATACCTTGTAAGTTTGGGGAAACAATGACAGACAGTAACAAGGTAAAAGAAGGTAGGAGGTAAAGATGATGTAGAGGAGAGGAATTATAGAACAAAGTGGGGATGGGAAGGAAAACAGTATTTTCCGATTTTTCCAGTTCTAGCAGGATCTATGTATCCTAACATAAGTTGGTAAACAGGATGCTTTAAGGCAAACACATGTTAAAAAGAACAATAGAAAGCAACAAATCTCCCACCTCACTGCAGTATTGGTACGTTATTAGTTTAACAATATTAAGAACACCCCAACGGGCTGGCAGTCTAGAGGCGGGTTCTCCAGCACAAAACCATGTAAGTCAGATGCACATTTTTATCCTGCCATTCTGGAGGGAGTTTGAGCCTCAGAAAGGCTATGCTGGAGTTCAAAGAAAGTTCCTCCAACTTATGCTTCTCTCAGGAGGCACTGCTAAAAGGGAGGAAGAGCTCTACGAGATTATTCTGCGGAAGTAGTAGGAGCAGAGCGCTCTTAAGAAAAAGCCTTCAGAGATAATGTGAGCCACAACCCTGATTGCTCATGATTGCTCAGATCCATGAACCTAAAACCAAGGAAGTGTGAGACCCCTTTGGGTGACATCATTAATAGCTCTTAAAATATTAAAGAAAATACACAGTTCTGGCATCAAGCCAAAAAAACATCAAGCAGCATCTTTATCAAAATCTTTTCCTTATATATGCTTTAATCTCTCTACCTATCTATGACTAAGAAAGCCAAACCATTTTTCTCTCCTTCTTTGCATGTCTTAAGTAGAAATAGCCTTTTACAAAGTTTAAAAATAAAGAACTGCAGGAAAACAAACCACAGGGGTTAGAATGCTGTTAAAACATATTTCTAGAAGACACTAGTTATCCGTTTCAGAAATGGTATTATTAATTTACACTAGAAGCAAAGTGTTTTTCTCTCCTCCTAGCAACAGCTTCTCATAGGGAGGTGACTTCATTGGACTGCTAAACACTAGCAATGAAGAGCAATCATAGCTTCAGGAAGGTTTAAATAGAATAGTTTTTCAGAGATTTAGAAAGTCATGAGATTGATATGTGATTTTGCTTTCATATGTAATTAAGTGTATCTAAAATGTATAAACATATTGTGTTGGTCATTAAAACAAAAAGGGTAATTTTTTTAAATAGTCACCCTATGTCCTAAGATGCTGATCAGATGGTCATATTTTAGGAAACAAAGCATGACTAATATCTCTTCAATATCCATGTCAGTAGAAGAATAGAACTGCACACAAATTTAAAAAATAAATTAATAAAATAAAGTAAATATTAATCAAAGCTTTCACTCCTGCAAAAACTTAAGTGTGCATATAAATTTAAGCACATGTAGAAGTATTCAAAAACGTTTGTTGCTTCAGAAATGCAGAACTATGCACTGGGGTTCTCAATGACTACCAGATCTCTGAAAAAAAATTATCCAGGTATTTCTCTGGTATCAGTGACAGTTTTTACACTTTATTTCTTGGTGTTCCTCATTCGATCACGTCACTGTAAAAGTAAGCCCACTCTCAACAGCAAGTAAGTGAGAGAAGATGTCCGAGAACAGAAACGAAACAAAAACCTTACAACAAAATGGGATTTGGTATGATTTAATTCAATATGATTAATGAAAGGACTCTACATAGTTGATATTATCTACACACACAGGATTTAGGCAGCTCAGATAGCCCTCCAGCATTTAATCACAAATACTTATTTAGATTAAAACAACTACTGAAATGCAAATGTTTTCAAAATTAGTTGCACTTTTCAATCTCACGTTCTAGCTTCTAAAACTGTATCGAGGTACAACAGAATCTCAACTCTAAGAATTTATTCAAAATAAATAATTGCCTCGTAACACTGCAAACATTGATGACTGCTCTCAGTTTCCAAAATGTACTAGTAACATTTTTGGCTATTTTCTGATGGGAAAACATAGTAAGCTATGATATTTAAATTTTTTTACAATCTTTTTAGTTGCACTGTTACAAGCTGACCATAACTTCTTTGTAATACTACTAATCATTTCATTTTCAGAAATAATTTGCACTCTCAGTAACTGTTTTATAAAGTAACTTTGATTTTCCACGTGAATTACAGCCTACTTCTCAAATGCTACTTTTAGAATGGTAATGTTCATACATCCAATTTACAGTGTTAAAATCCTCTGACTTTAGAAATCTCAAAACTAAAACTCTAAAAACCCGTTTAGATTCTGTATTGCATCATAGTGTGTAGGCACCACATGCTACAAAGGTGATGCATCTTTCAACAGCTCTGTAGATTTTATGGTTAACAATATTAAACAACCACAGAAGATGCTAAAAACCTGTAAAGCCCATTGTTTTCTGAAGATCATATTTATAAAAATTCTGCTTAGTCTATGGAGAAGTCAGTAAAACTCGGTTGCTATAAGCAACACACTCAATTCTCCAAGCTTTTTTGAAAGCATTCAAACTTGAGCAAAGGAGTAGTCTTTTTGCCAAAGTTAACTGCAAGCAGGTATCGCAGGATCAGACCCAAAGTTTATAAATTTGTGTCTATGGTCTCCACTAATTTATATACATCACAAGTGTTCTACTGTCTTACATTATTGAAGTCATGACCTAAGTATTATTGTATTAGGGATTTTTCTCCCACAGAAGTAGCAACTTATTTTCATTTTTTTAATTAAAAAATAATAGACAAATTCACAGTGAAATGACGAAATTTAAAAACAAGTGTTCTTGTCAGAAGAGAGGAAAAAGAGGGTTTTTCCCCTCTCTAAGAAAACAAAGGATTCCTGAAAGTCTTGCACTGATTTATTTTTCCAATTTTAAATACCTTAGGAGTAGCGGAACTGCTACTGGCATGGTAGTATTTCTAACAGTCAATAAATCTAAAATATTATGTGTGAATATTGGAATGAAGCCATTAAGAAGATTACAGCATGCAACGCAGCAGAGGGTCCACATGAAAAAAGGACTGGTAATTCAGGACAACTGTGACCACTGACCTTTGCACAGTCAAGACCACTGGTCAGTCTGACAGAATAATAGAGTTCACATGCATAGAAAGTCATCTAGCCTGTAACTATAATTTAAATGCTTAAGCGAATAATCTAAAAATGCCTTTAAATCTCAGTTAATTTATTATGCAGTTTATTAGACAATGCCATATAAAAATGTTTTTTCAATTTTAAATTTATTACAAAAAAATTCACAATCAGAGCATTTTAATAAATATATTACTTATACATGGGTAAACTATTAAATACCTATGCTATGAGGACATCATCAGGCTTATTGATCAAGAAAATTAATTTCCTTTGGACACAAAATGCAGTTTTAGAAAAAACTTTGGAAATACTGCATTTCTTTTGTTAGGCTGTTAACCAACCTGGAATCAATTTTTGAAAGGGATAGTAAGACTAGACCTTCTTTTATATTTTCAGTTCTTCATTCTATTTTAACACCCTTTAGAGGTACTCATTTTATTTTTCCATCAGAAGTTTTACTGCCTTTGTATGTATGCTTATGAGGTTTATTTATACAGATTAAAATGCTTCACATATGGAAGTATCTTTGACATTTGCTTTAATGTTTTAAGTCTAACTTACCATTTTGACTCTATGCTTCCACGTCTTACACTTTTTAACCAATATGTTAGCAGTTGCACTGCCCCTCATGAATGCAAAACAAGCACAGGCATTTTGTCATTTCATAAGCCTAACATGGATGTTGTCTGTGCCTTTTGTTTCCATGTTTTCCAGCTATAATTAAACAATTTAATAGAAAATATATACAATTAAAGTGCTTTACAGACTGAAGTAGAGGAAGAGATGGGAATATTCAAATTAAAAGCTTCATTATGAAAACCTTGAATTCTGCAAGTATATTTTGCATAAGACACAGTTCTGTTTTGTTCTATATTAGAGACAGAACGAAATATTTTAAGTCCACTATGTAGTCTGTACACTTGGATACCCTTCATTAACATTAAGAATAGTAACATGCATATATCCTGGGGGAGAATATACTTCTAAAAGTATGAAGATCTGTATCCCTATTTTCTTCATGCTAGCCTACTCATTTAGAGATCATTTTGACGTGCATCTATAAAATACATGAGAAATCCCCCTCATTGCACAAATACCCATTTTTACTGTTCAAAGGACCTCCAGGTACAACCCCAGTATCTTAAGGAAGATGATGTCTAATCCTCAATTCCACATCCAGCTATTATTTGACAAGAGGTATGGACCTCCATGACATTATAACCTCAACCTTATTCACTGAATGCAAGGTCAGTTAAAATTACTGACACACCAGAAAATAACTTCTTTTTTACTTAACTTGTTACACTCTTGAATGATAAGAGTGAAGTCAAAAATACTGTATATACATGTATATATGTGTGTGTATACTTTTTCATACACTAACATAAAATGACAAAACATCAGAATAATTTTTATATAGTCTTTTACTACAGCCTTTTACTCTGAACTATAGTTGATACTGAGTCAAAAGACAGACTGACCAGCTGGTCTATAAAAAGTCTAGATTTTAACATCATTAAAATCAAAAGGGAACTGACATTAATATAATCATTAAGAGTTTGATTTCTATTGTACCAAATATATATAAATTACCAACAAAAAGACATAGTATGTCACTACAGCATCTTACTTTGAGTAAGATAGTTTGCTTTTATGACTTACAATTTCAGAAAATGTAACACTCTCTGATTTCACATTTTGATACAAAATTCTCTGCCTTGACAACCATTTGTGATAGCTTGAGCATCTATAACTAAATAATCAAAACAGTGGCTCCACAATGATATTCTTTCAGAGCTCTATTGGGAAAAACAAGGTAAGTGAATTTTGTGACTATTTAAAATGATATACAGAGTATGTTCCCCTATAGGCAATAAGGAAAAAAAAAAAAACGAGGGGGGGACACCGTCTGCAAGATCAAAGTCCAGAAAGAACTGGCACTTAATTTATCATCCTTTACAGACAAAAGACAGTTTTCGTCATTTCAAAAGGATCAGATGTCTTTTATGACAAACTGGTTTGCAGTTTAATTTACAAATAGAATTCTAAGTAAGCAGTCTTTGCTCTGCCAAAGCAAATGACAAACAGTACGGGTTTTCATTCACGTAGCCCTCAGCAGGATAGAGGAGATTAAAATAAAACTGAAATAATTTAGAGAAAACAAATAAATGTTTCAGAAAGTTGAAGAAGATCAAAGCCTGAATTTTCTGACCCCAACTGTACAAGTATTTCTTATTATATTGACCAGTGCCATCAGATCATTAATTAAAAGGAAAGCGCTGGCAGGTGGCAGGGAAGCAGAAGCCGATAATTGGCCCCCTTCTTCTTTTTGCCTTCAAAAACTCTCTCATTCTTTTGCAAGACATGCCACTAGGCAGACAGAAATGCCTACTTTGTAATATAATGATTAAGATGAGATGAAGAGACCCTTGCGTTTAAAGCAGCTATGCCTAATGAATGCAGCTAGCTTTATAATTATGATCCTACTTTTACAACAAGGAATACGATGTTCCATTCAGCATCTCCTCAACTGTCAAAAAGGTAAAAATCTCAAATATAGGGGTCTACACTTGGTGCTTTTCACCCCCTTATTCCTTTTATAGCAGTTAGCAAAACCAGGCAAAAATAACTACTAGTAATTCAAGTATCCACATAAGAAAGAAAGAACGAAATATCTGCAAGTCTCACCACTTCACCAGGTAAGTTGTTCAGGTCATTAAAAGGGGTTTCTAGAGTGTTTGTGTCCACATTGAGCAAAACCACATCCTCCAGTGATCTATTTTTCACTCTCTGTTAAGAGGGAAAAAAAATAGTGGAAAAGCATTTTACTATGGCATCCTCCTGAAGTACATTTTTATTGTAATGTGCTAGATTACAAACAATGATTTTACAAAGGACAATAATGGCAAAGACAACATTTTGAGCTTTAGATGTAGGATTTGTGAATTAGAAGCAGGATTCAGAGTAGCTTTTAAAAACACATTTCTTCATCAAACATTAAGGTTATATTAATAATCTCTGAAATACAAGCATACTCAAGAAATGAATTCTTGAAGATCAAAATTTACAGTTAAATATATTGGAACTATACATATCTTATAACAACATTCCATTCTCTCATATTTGTGAAAATCAGATAGGATGTTTATCACATAATCAGATGAAACCCAGAGAAAACTAAGTAATTATTTGTAGATTTATGTAAGTCCCAGGCATTTGATGTCTACTAGTGTAACAGAAGAATGGATAAAACAATCTCTCATTAATGGCCTTGACTAACAGCTAAGAATTAAACAATTTGTTCCTTTCAGGAAAAAATGATAGAACTCTTTTCTATATGGTCCTACTCTGGTCCAGGAAATAATTGCAGAAGGAACTGAGTGACTTCTTTTTCAGAACAAGCCTTTCTGTTCCATCATTTTCTGATAGAATAAGGAAAAAGATCCTAGTCAAGATATTATGACCAATGTAGGCAGGTCATACTAACCTGATTTGAGAGAGTAAGTTAAGAAACATACAGGATAGAAGGCTCTTTTTTGGAAACACAGAAGTGCTAGTGGCTCAGACCGGGGGGAGAACCCACCTTATCAGCTTAGCAAATGGTAATTGATCCTTAGAAACTGCTTTAGCAGAGGTGTAAATGAAATAAAGTTCCCAAATCAATTATCTGCTCTGAATGATAATCAGACTACACGCATAGGTTTAATGGTGTCATCAAATGGTTACGGAAAGAGGCAAAGCTATTTATGGCCCAGCTATTACTTACTGCTCAGGTGAGTTCTACTGTTTTGTTGTATGTTCAAATCTGAAAAGGCTACCTGTTGTTTTTTGGCAAAAAAAATACTGATTTCTAAATTAATAGTTATGAATGTTATGGAATGAATGTTAGACAGATTTTTCAGAGGGACAGGAATGTAAATTATCTGGGAATTCAGAATGATGCTGAATTCTGATTGATGGCAACTCCAAATTAAATTTTAATTGTTCTTATTACTGGGAAAATCTGTTGCTAAAGCACTAAAAAAGGCAGGAAAAAAAGCTATCATTGATCTATTAAATAGACACAGAAACAAATGATGATGCAGAACTTACACGTCTCCATAAAACACTTCAAAAGTAAGACTTCAAAGAGAGACATTTTTTACTTTGTAAACCACCTGAAGCTTAAATTTTGTAGTTCTGTATGCTAAAAAACAGGGATTCTTTCTGAAGCATTTCCATTAAAAATTTCATTAATGACACACACCCCTCACGCTTACCAGTACGCAGCAGCGTATAGTAAACTCACCTCTATTAAGCTTAAGTGGACGCCAATTAGATAAGGCATCGGTGCACTGAAGAAAAAAAGTGGAAAAGATCAAGATTTAAGTACCAACTACTACAGCGTTTGTGGAGCAGAAAATATTTAAAATCTTGGCACATACAGTCCCTAGTTAACATTCACTGTTTAACCCTATATTAAATGAACTGTTGCCACTGTTGCTACTGAATTTTTTACTAGACAAGGGTAATTTTTGGTTTGTTTGGTTTTTTTACTCTGCAGTAAAGATGGCCACAAAATAAAGGATGCTGTTCCTAGCTATGGAAGTAGTAGTGAGAAGATGTGTATGGCTTGCTAACCAGCTTGCCATACCCACTTTCGATAACCAACCATACTGTATGGCAGAGCTAACCCAGTGGATGTTCCAAAAGTGGTCTGTCTCTAGAACTACAATGCTTTTAAAACACCATTCTGAAGAATATGGTACCAGTTAACATCACCACATTGCACCGCTAACATCATTAATGCCAGTTTTGGTTCTGAATGTGCTTCTGAAACTCCTCGTTGGTGGGCGTTTGGAAGCTGTATAATATCCTGTCTAATTCAAGATAGTAAACTTCTCATTTCCAACCTGAGTAAGATGAGGAACTATATTCTCAAAATAAAACAAATATCCACACAAAGCCTCTGGAGTGAGACCTCCTGCAGCACACAAGCAAAAAACTAAACTGGGCTAATTTATCACGGTTTCCTATAATATTCTGTTTCTTCCTCTAGTGAATGTGTTCTGGCAACATCTGACCAAGAATATACTCAGCATCCAGCGCTGAAGGGAAAAAACATCCAACAATCATCATCACACTTTTGGGTACTGCGAGATTACTAAAAATATTCACTCCAGAGAAGCAAGCAACAGATAGCCTGGTTTAAGCAACTCAGTGGGAAATGAAATACTAAGGGACCAGAGAGAAAAAACACTATATAAAAATAATCTCTGAAAAATAACTGGAAGGTAAGATGACTTCTATGAAGTTACACAGATAGCCGACATACAATAATTTCTCCCATTGTATTAACTCAATCATAAATCTGAGCCACTGGCACCGACTGATTGGCGACTGACTTCCTGAGGCCCAGGGAGAGGCTTCACTGCATCAGTTCACGTGGCCTCATCAATTTGGTCCCAACTCTGGGAGCAAAAGTAGCAATTCTCACCTGCCTGCGACTGCAGCCAGTTTTAGAAAAATCTGTACACACTATTGATTAGCCAATTGCTCTCATTAACAATGCCCCACAGGAGAGGATCGATTAAAACAAAACCAAACCAAACACTCCCAAAAAACCAAAAACCAAACAAAACAACCAACCCAAACAAAAAAAAAAAAAAATCCACAACCCAGACTGACTGAGGCCAAAACAAGATTTCATCATGTTTATACTATCAAAATAAAGGTTTGCTGAGACTGCAAACTGTCATGGCTTAATGTTTCTATGCAACGGGGCTTCCAAAAAGAGAAATGGAGACCCCTGTGTCCCCACATGGCTTTTTCTTAGCCCAATACTGAAAAATTTTAGTACCTCCTGAGGACTTCATCCACGCTGAGGCCTTATACCTTTGTGGACTAAACACAAACTACATGGAATTGTAAATGGGTGCGACTCCAGAGCAGACACACATTTATATTCAGAGAGCAATTGGACAGCTTTAAAACACTCTATAATTTTAAGAATGTTTAATACTACATAACATATTTAACCAAGCTAGTGAGAATGACTTATGACTGACATGTAACTGAGAATTCTTCTGCTGAACATGCCGCAAAATAGATCCTCAGGTTCATCACATCAGAGTCTCTTAGCGTTACAAATAACGTGAACTCGAGAAACTACGATGAAAACAAGTGCTATATATCACATACACATTTTAAGCACACTTGTTTTCTTGTACACCGACACTGTTCTAGCAGCTTCACCAGGCCTGTACCAACTTAAAGTAGCCGATGATTTGCTCCATTAATAAATCTGTCATTAAAAAGGGTAGCATGTAGCTCTTTTCTATAGAGCAAAGCAACAGCTACATCATTTCAATTTTGAGAAGTTAACAGAATAAAAGTACAAAGCTAATTAGACAAACACATCTTGAAAATGCATGATACAAAAATTGCAGGTATGGAAAGCTAATTTGATCATTTTCAACAAAGAACAAATTTTATTACCACTGGATTCTGAAGCCTTAACAGCAGAGGTTTGTAATATGTACATGAAATTGCTTACTATGATACTACTGGGAGCTGCTATATAGTTTTTCCTCTTGCTTATGCATGTTATTATCAAAAATGTTATTAATCTACAGCATCATTGCCCAAAATAATTACTATGTTATGCAAAACATGCAAGTTAATTGGAAAATAATTGTCCCATTCTCACGAAAACAGGCATGTGTATATCCCAATTCAGAAGAGACCAAATCTCATAAAAAGACATGTTGCAATTGTAACTTGAATTTTCTAATTGCATTATATTCTTAACAGAGTATCAGTATAACAGATGCTTTATCATCCATAGACAAAACTGTCATACATTCTTATATCAGTGACTTAGTTTGCCAAGAAATTACAAGGAAATTTGATGTAATTAGCTCTATCCTTTACAAAAAATAATTTTATTCAAATATAATTACTGTATCAATGCTCAAACTTAATTTTTGTGAAAGGTTTCTTGAAAGCCAGCCACCTACTGGGCTGAGTGCAACAGTAGCTTTTTGCTTACTTAAATGTAGAAGAGAAATAAATTCTTTAAAAATATTCAGAAAACTCTATTTTTTAGTAACTCCGCTGTGTGTTCTTCCTCTAAAGCTAAAATGAAAATTACTTTCACAGCCTAATATTTTGCTATCTTTTAGAAGAAGAAATTTATTATCTCTTCTTTTTTGGATGGTTGTTCCATTTCTCACACTGGAGCTCTCATAACAGAATTCAAGGCCGAGATAAACTACAGGGGGCGGGGGACGACACCATTTTGAAGTAAAGAAACACACATTGTGTTCACACACTGGACCTTGCAAGTATTCATAACCCCGCCAATCCTGACAGCATTACAGTCCACACTGATGCTATGTACTGGTGGGTTTGGACTACTTAAAGAACATCATTTACACTATGTTTAAAACCAGTCTGTATATCAGGTTGCCTGATACAACCTAAGAGGCTTTCTGATTAAAAAGGTAAGTGGAAGAATTTAAATAACTTTTTAATATAGATTTGTTTTACTCAAAGATACATTTTTCTTTTTTCATGCTCACAAAATGTACCAGCTAGGCAGTTTACATAATTTATCACATTCTAATCCCCACAGAATTATATTGTTTATGAAAATATAGTCCAGCTCATAAAAAAAAAACCTGTGGATTTCTCTTGAAATATGTTGGATGATTAACATGCAAAATGAAGTTGCAGGATCAGGGCCAATATTTAAACTAGTAGATTTAAATGTATTTTATCCTTGTTTAAACATGGTCTTACTCCCTTGGAATGAACAAATTTATCAAACTGCTAATCTCCTACTTCGTTTATTTGAATGTCATTTCAGAATAACACTAAGAAAATGAGAGTTCACGGGAGACATCCCAACAAAGTCCAAATGAAGCAATGACAATGTAGTTTCTAGCAGGAAAATGCATATTAAGCCAAAAGGAAAAAAGGCACTTTTTTGTAAAAAGAACTTTGCTCTATCAAAAGGAAAATATAAAAAAAAATTAGAAAAATATTTTATTAATTTTAAATTGACATGATCCTCTTGGACTGCACACTAGGTCTGGCCTAGTATAAAATTTGAGCTTATGAATCTATCAAGGTTTTCTAACTTGGTATATTATATACCTATGAGCAAACCACTTATTTACTATTAATACGCCAAGGCATGAGGAAAACTAAGTATTATGTGTTTTTATTACACTATCCCAACCTATCTCACAAAAGAACCATTCAAACTAGACATGATCAGACAGAGAAATATAGATGCACAAAAATCCGAGTTAAAAGGTCTCAATTATAGTTACTGTGGTAAATTCATCAGTTGTGCATTTCCTTTCATGAACTTCATGTTTCCATTTGAACATCTCTAAAAAAGGGGAACTTTTTTCTTTCCCACTCTATTGTACTACTGTGAAAAAGAAAAAGGGATATAAATGAGTTTTACAAGTTTAAGAAACTCCATGCTTCTTTTTAATGAGTTAAAAAATTTCTTAGGTCAAGCCATAATGACCTAGAATCTCAACTATTATCATCATCACAAGAAGCTGTGTACAGCATCTAACATTATTTCTGGAAACATTATCTGTGCTTAGGAGGGGAAAAAAAAAAAAATCTTCTAGTATTCAGGATGCACTCTGCAGGGTACAGCTTGAATAAAGGTGTTGATCTACCTTCTGAGAACAGCATTTATGGACAATACTGAAGAAATTACAAAGCTTCTGGTGGTAAGCTCAAATAATACAAAAATTAAACAAATACATCCAAGCTCTACCCCCATCTTGGTGCATTTTATCAAAGCTAGGAGGAAAAACAATTAGGACAGAGTTTCTTCAAAAGAAAACTATCATTAAAGATGAAAGGCTTAGCTATAGTTGAAAGTAAAGGGAGGTGCAGGAGTAGATTATTTGATTTCTTTTTTAAAACAATAAACAATATATATATGAAGTACAGGAACTACCACAGAAAAAGATACACCATGGGCAAATATTGTCAACTTGAGAAAAAACTACCAAAGAGGCTTAAGGAAACATAATGAGAATTTCTTTGAAAACAAGAAGTTCAATAGACTGGGTGGAGTTCAATGGAACATCAGTATTTATAGGTTCCAAAAAAAAAAAAACCAAAACATAAAGGTCAGCAAACACACAAGCATAATTTATTTCTGTGAAGAAAAACATTAATAACAGAAACATAGATTTATGTCGGTTGGCATGTGACTTCGACTCAGTTTTTACATATAGTAATAATTCCTGATCTCTAAAATGGCTTTAAATGGTTCATTTTTCCACCACAGATCCATAGGGTCTAGTCAGTGTGCAAGTCTCCAGGGATGGATACTCCTGATTTAGGCGCTTTAATGGAAAATCTCATTTGCTATCTCTGGCACTACAATGAATAAAAGAAAGTAGATCTCTTCTTAGCCTGAGATCCTATAACACAGGCATGTGGAAATATCATCCCTTGAAGGGTCAGAAGTGACTTAAAAAGTGATTCTTGTTCAACTTAAAAATTTGCCCAAACCACTAAGTCTGTCAGGTGAATAGAAACACGTCAGGAGAAGCAGAATTCTTATAATGAAAATTTTGGAAGTACCAAAAGGAGATTTTAAGCTCTTTGGGGAAGGTGTTGGATAGGACCCTGAGTCTAAAATGCAAAAATTAAATAATTGTATAGACCTAAGGGAAACATTGATGCCTAACAGACATTTGATTCCAGAAAAACTGATCAGTTTTTTTCTGAATGATTCCATCAGTATCATTTATCTCAAGTTAAAATAAACACCAAGAAAAGAGTAACAATGTTGCATTAAAAATACTGAATGCATTCTCTAACAATAAAACGGGAACAGTTATTATAAACATGATTCTAAATGCTGCACTGATAGTAATCAGCACTGTAATTCAAGGTACCAACTTGAAAACCATGTAAAGGCATGCTGAAATATCTCTATTCAAGTCATCACTTAAGCATTAGCTTAAGTGCTTTCATAAACTGGATCCTGTGTATTTTGTCACATAAGCAGTTAGTGTTTTCATCAGTTACTTGGAATTACAAGACAGGTAAGAATCTCAGAAATGGGGATAACAGGTTAGCTGTCTTACCAGCAGTAGTCCAGAAGATGTGGAGGAAGCACTGGGATGTAAATGTGCTGCCAATACATTGGATATAACAATGCAGCTGACGCATGAACACAAGCAGTTAACTAAAAATAAAAACACACACACAGAATTGGCAACAAAAAATATGAATAAAAAGAAAATACAAAACCATTAAATTAACTTTTAGACATGCAAGAATCTTAACCTCCCCAAACCATCTATTACAGCATTCTTCTAATTACTTTCAATCGCATAAACGCATCCATGAAGAACTCTGATATATGTATGCAGGGTACCACATTTGCAAGAAGTCAGGCTAACAAGTCAACGAAAAGTTAGTCCTGCTCAGCTATTCCCTTGAAAACAGGAAAATAAACACGCACTACTTGATGTTTATCATGGTCAAACGCAGGTACTGCCATGAACACACAGGACTCGAGCGCACTCCAGCTGCACTCAGCTCTGCTGAGCGGGAAAGACTCAGGGGAGTGTTTTGCTCCACATTTCGGCTATTTCGAACAACTGGAATTGATCCGAACCTGCATAAAGCCGCAGAACAGCACTAAACTCAGGAGCAAGATTAATTCCTGTTTGTGTCACTATCTTGACTTCCAAAATACCTTTAAAAAAACTGAAGTGAATATTTCCTGTGATAGCAAAACAACTTTATTACAATTTTCCAAAACTCCCTTCCCAAAGCAGAGACTGGCAAGTCTGGCACTAACATCACCAGAAAATGAAGGACTCCTTGACTAAGAAAGGACGTGTTATGATCTGCTTGTTATTTAAAATGGACATTCTTGTTTTTCTAAAACAAACAAGGAAACAAAACAAAAAAAAAAACATTACTGAAAAAAAAAAAATCCTCACCCCCCACCCCCAATCTATGGAATTGATTAGAAACATGGTCAAGTTCACCCCTCAAGAGAACATAAAAATCTGCAACACCTAAAGAATTCAAATTTGATCTATCAAATACCACTTTACTATCAGGGAGTCACTCAAGTTTGTTTATTTTATTATGCAGCCAGAGAGTTACAATAGAATGAGAAAACATCAAGATTGTGT
Source organism: Cariama cristata (assembly GCF_000690535.1). Taxonomy (NCBI): domain Eukaryota; kingdom Metazoa; phylum Chordata; class Aves; order Cariamiformes; family Cariamidae; genus Cariama; species Cariama cristata. The sequence continues at coordinate 29,472 of NW_009632677.1, forward strand.
TCAAAATAAGGTAGCCTATATTTAGCACATAAAACACTACAAACCTCATTAAAAAAAAAAAGAAAAGAAAAAAGATTTTAAAAAAGGGAACGCCCCACATAGGAAACGCCAAGCTTATGGAAAAAGACAAGACTGTCCTAATGTTTTATATCACAACAAAATTACTATCTGAGGTTAACTTGATAATAGCACTATTTATTAGACATGTACTTTTACAGTAACAAAACAAAGAGCTAAAAATAAACTGTAAATCCTGTCCATACAGCAAGTGCTAAAACATTATGGATTTTACAGGGAAAAAAAAAAAACCACCTTTGTGGAACAGATCAGCACTTAAAGCTTTCACACGCTGGTTGTCTTGGACATTTATACTTGTAAATAAAAATTATACTGCAATTTTGTACACATATTCTTACACTAAAAATGAAAAAAAGTAATTATAAGACCATTGCAGCAGAAATCACGGACAATTACAATTTGTGCAGCATAGTTTGCTCAGCACTCAGATTAATATAACACGATTAAATATGGAAAAGAAGAGGGTCTGAAAGCTCCTGAGGGATATCATTAGGGCAAATTGCCAAAGAATGAAACATGAGCCAGTCAGGAGAGTCTGGAAGCTGCAGTAGTACCAAGGGACCTGAATGTTCGACAGTTGGAGCTTCAGTAATGTGTGAACTGCAGGTTAAGGTATCAGGAGACTGTTCACTGACACACAGAATGTCACTATTGACCAGCAAACTGCCCGAGCCTGACAGCTACACTACAGAAAGCCAAGTATATCATAATTCCGTATTTAAACTCTTCGTTTCAGATAAACATCTTGTTTCTTAGCTTTACATCAAACCTCTGCAATTACTCTAATTTTAGACTTACAATGGCTATTTTAACAATTACTGTCTTGGTACTAAGAATTAATTGATTTGAGGGAAGAAATAAATGAGTATCTTAGCCCTCTTCTGCACAGTGGGATTTATGAGTTATACTTCCATATTATCTCTCTCTGTAATTTTACTAACACTAGTGATAGCGCAGTCAAGCTCAGGAACATGTTTTCTGCTCTTTACTCAAAATGGATATGGAATTACTAATTAGTATGTCCTCATACTATTGTACACAGTATATCAATTTCAAACTGCAACTACCTATATAAAAATCAGCATTTCATATATTTCAATCACAGACTGAAATAAAGCTGAGCATACAGTTATACAGGATATCCCCCAATGTATACTGTCGCCTCCTCCTCCTCTTAACAGGAATTCTTAAATTATGAATTAAGATGACTATACTATTTGCATGAAGAAATATTTTCCTATCTCATGCATATGTCTGTGTTGTATTTCAGATTTCACTTTAACAGAGGAAGTGGATAATTCCTTAAAAATATTTGAAGTTTTACTAAACTCTCTTGTTTTATAATCTATATTTTGGTGTGGCACTGAGACTGGCATGTATTTAACATTTTTAATTTTAAAAAATGTACTAAATTTTAGCATTTCTAGCAGGAAAGGTAAAGATTTGATTACTTACACATCAAGAGGTGGTTGCACTGTTCCTTTTTTTTCTATTTAATAACATCTTAATGTAACATCTTGTTTAAACATTTCCACCTATGCTGTTGCAGTAGGTTTCCAAGCATTTTAGTATGGCATGAATATGTTTTATAGTCTCCTTTTGTATACAGCCTGCAATACAAGCAGCTATGGGATTCTGCTGCTCTTCAAACTGTGCAACATTTTAATACTGTGCCAACTCTACCTTTAAGCAAATACTGGTAAGATAATTACAGATTTCATATTAAAAATTGCACACTTTCTGGCAAATTCTCTTTTTGCCTTTTTTACTGTTTCAAGAGTGACTGCATTTCTCGAATGCATTAGCTATTTAAATAACTTACTTCTTTAACTGACATATTCACTTCTCTAAATAGAATGGGGACTACTGCAAATCTTGGAGTAAAGCTGCATGTCTTAAGTAACCAGACAGTTCAAGAGATCTGAAAAGCATTCAGGGACCAGCTAAAGCCCGATGGCTTACATCGGAATTCAGAGGTCTATAAAGGTGACACTGGATTTGGGGGGTGTCTGGCTGCATCAGCGTTTGGGAGCAGAGCCAGCCAGAGCCCTGGGAGGCATCCTGCCGAACGCTGGAGAAGGAGATGGTAAGGCAGAGCGCGCAGCACAGGCTCCTAGGTGCAGAAATGAGCATCTGTTGCTTAACCAAGTGGCAAAATCTTTTGCAGAAAACAATTCCTTACACTATTTAGGGAAAAAAGCATTTGTATGGAGCCTGTCTATTGACTTCTATCTATTCCAAAGGAATTACCAAGATCCACCTTTTAAAAAAAAATTTTAAGAGAAATGTCATAGATCAGAAAAATCACTTTTTCAAGATAGGTAGTTGTCATCCTAAATTATCTTGAAGTCATCTTCAAGGCTGTGTACAACCTTACCTATTTTGCCAGCAACAACTGGAGATTACATCAACTCTGAACTGTGATGCTCTTTACAGATAAGCTTGTGTACATATAAGATGAAAGCATCTGTAAACCTGTATGTACAGGTGAAAGCATCTGTCCAATAAAATTTGCTATATATGTATGTATACACACACATATATCATTGCTCAACTCTGCAGTTTGCTTTAAAACCTTAAATTACAGTAGAACAGTGCTGCAGAACCTAGTTACTGCAAATCTGATAGCTTATTACTTCTTTTGAGGCAACAAATGATGTTGAGACATCATCCTATAGTCTACTGCACTGGGAAAGACCTACCAGAGCTGTGTGTCTATCCATAACAAAATGGGCGGGCAGTTTTTAAGTGAACTTTTTGTTTGTTGAAACCCATTTGTCAATATTGAATTGAACTTTTAATATTTCTGCTTCCAACAATTTTGATTTTTTAGACTGGTTTTCTCTATTTCAAAGAATATCTTCTAGTTTAAACAATTTTTATTTCAAAAATAAAACCAATTATCATTTTAAAATTGGTTTAAATAATGTGGTTTTAAATTACATAAGAGTCAATTGACCTGAACTAGTTAAAAACAACTTTTAACAAAAAATTTAAATGTTCAACCCTCTAAGAAATTGACAAATTTAATTTGAAATCCCTAGTATTTGCATTGGACATGAAAAGAAGTTTCCTGTCCCATTGTATCAGTAGTGACTTTACTAACATTACTGAGTAAAACTGAAAGTTTCAGTCTGTTTCTGATCTCTTCTGGTAAGACACTGCAGCCAGCATCACCACATCAGCTTTCACCACCCTGCAAGGAAAGTATGTGGTGTTTTCTCCACAGTTTTGTGGTGATTTCGGTACAATAATTTTGTTTCCTGGGAGGAAAAAGAATAATAAATGCTGGAACTATGTGCCTGGTGAATACAGTCTCTCCAAATAGTGGGAGACCATGTTACAAAGTTTGTTAAAAAAATTCGTTACTGGGTGACAGTAAATTGAAGACTACCTGCAAGACTGTAATAATGCAAAAATTCTAGAGAATGACAAGTTACTTTCCACCTTATGGCAATAAGCAGCCACTTGGGAAAACTTGTTCAAAATCTACACACTATTGAACAGGAACAGTCACAACAAGTTTTAGTTCAAAACTTGATCAAAGCAGGTTTACCTGCTCCTGGGATCATGAAGAGTGCAGCTCCTCCCTATGGCTCACATGGATGCAGTAATTCTGATGTGTGTATCTGTTACCCCAACGCTCACTTCTACCAGTTAACCCTTCTACTCTGGATTTCAGAGGGACTGGCCCTTTTTCTTTCTTTTTTTTTTTCTAATTTCAGTTTTTGCTAAAACACTGTGACATGTCTAGAGCCATACTACTTCAGCTGAAACATTTTCTGCAGACTCACACATTATGCTTATTTGATACCTATTATTCACATAAATTCAATGAGTAACATGAAAATAATTATTCTGTATCCCGCACAATACATGCCTGGCAGTTCCTTTCTATCTATATAAATTATTTTCTTCAAAGTCTTTTCTATAACCAAAGGTAAAAAGAAAGGCACAGCAGCATAGGTGGCAAGATTTGCATACACCGCAACACACAAACTAGAAAGACAGAAACTGATTAGCAGAATCTTGTCAGAAAGCCAAAAACAGCAACAGAAGTTAGACAAAACGCTAAAGTAAAATTAACCTGTGATACCATACAACCTTTCAAAATCTACTATGAATGACTAAAGAACTACTGTGACAAAACCATTTCCTGAAAAACACTCAAACACTGTCAATCTCTGTCAACACCATGTCCAGAAATGGGTACTGGTGTGCTCTCTCCCTCCTCCCTCACAGTCCCATTGGGCCAAAGAACTGCTTCCCTCCCACTGCCTTGAGCACGCATATGTTGAAAAATGCCAAAGATTCTGTTTAGTTATCTCATCGACTTATTAATATCTATAGCAATAAATTGTAAGGGATGGTTCACCCTTTTACCACAATTCCAGTACCTACCATCAACCTGGACCAACTCTTCTTGCTGTTACCCCAATACTCCCAGTTCATGAGAATTACTGAGAAATCACTATCTGCTTCCTGAAAGGGGAACAGTCATACAGGTGAAAGGAAGCCTCTCCTCTACATTATTACAACTCCTAAGCCTACCAGCTTTGATAGAGGGGCATCCATAGCTAAATCTTGATTGATCAGGAAAGAGATCAGGCCCCAAACCCATAACGGATACTTCATGGTTGCTAAGACCTACCTTCCCATCCATTTCTTGAATGGGTGGGGGAAGACTGCTGGGGAGTAAAAGTGGGAAGGGAGTCCTTGCTTTTGCCAGTTTACAACAGAGCATAAATCCCTTCCCAGCTCTAAAGAATAAACAATTGGACTAAATCATAAACTGAATCCATTCTGCTGGCATTGGTGAGAAGTCAGAAGTCCCTGATGAAAAAAAATTCAGCAACAAAGGAGAAGAGAATATACTGTCCAAGCCATGATATCCAAAGCTACTTCTTATGCATTTCTTTAATGTAGCTCCTGGCTAATTGTTTCCCATCTGCCATCCCCATAATCTTTAAGCAGAAAAAGAGGGAGGACCTCAAATGAGCCATAATGCATTTTCCTCCTGTTGGCAAGATGAGATCCCCAGCTCTCCTCTCTCACAGAAGGGAGAGAGGGGAAGGGAAATACATTTCCAGTTCACAGATGAAAATTTTAACTTTTTCCACTGTGAAAATTAAATGTGAAAAAGAAAACACTAGTATAAAAAACTTATTGTCTCCTGGATTTGGGTTTGGTTTGGTTGGTTATTTGGGTTTTTTTAGTATTATTCACTTCCTTTTGTCATTAATGCTGGGGGAAGGAAAGGGAAGAGAAGAGTGTTATTCATGAATTTGACAGCATTTCATATACAATCAATTTCATTGTTTTCCTGCAATTCTTGATTCACAAAGCAGCATTATGGCATCATTCTTGTGCATTAGTTTGCAAGGGAAAAGAAAAGACTGCAGACCTGGTTTGTTCCTTGCCTATGGCTCCAGGAGTGACACGTTTCCCAATAACAGAAGCCAAGCAGAAAATAAAAATGAAGTGCTAGCAGACAGGTGAGCGCTTAACAAGGAATACGACTGGCATACTGTGCCTATACTAAGGATCTACATGCACTTTTTTACATACTCAGAGATATCTATATAACAAAGTAGATGTGGGTGGCATAGAAAAAGCCACATAACTTGATTCAGTTACTCAATTTCTTCATCCCACAAAGATTCTTAGTATTTTTCATAGGTTAAAAATGAAACTTCTGGAAGCTAGTCGTCAGCTTTTATCCCTAACACATCACACGTTAGGTTAACTAACAAGTTTCTTCTGATACTCATTATCTTATAATAACTAACTGTACTTCTTTATATCATCTGTTCAATAATTTCAGTTTCCTCATATTTCTTCACTTCATCTCAGTACATTCTTGATAATTCGTTTATTCTCATTTTGATGTTCATTTATTTCCTAACTTCTTTATCTCCTGTCTCACAGAAACACAGAAGAACACAAGCATATACATCTTTTTGTCCCTTTTCCTGACCACCTCCTGACTCCCAGTTTCCTCCCTCCTTTAATTTATGTCCTGTTTCCATGGAGGAAGAACTACTCTCCCATAAAACAAGGGAGTTCTGCAAATGTTTCTTGCTTCTGAAAGGAGAGTTTTCAGGAAAATAATTTTTATTAACGTTTCCTCCCCCAGAGTAACTCCATGGTATGTTCTTCTGCCATACACTAATTAAGAAGCAGCAGGGAACAGCCTCCTTGTGAATAGCTGACAGACAACTTATTTACTGTGCGCAAGAGTAGAGATAACCACTGACTATGTTATAGTTCATCTCGTCATTGGTGAATTTTGGAAAAAAAAGAAGAGCGATAAAGCAGCAGCGACTGTGAAAAAGGGGAAATCTTGCCATAATGGCACACCAGGAGAGCGAGCTGGTATTACACTCACACACCCGTCAGTAACTCGTCTTCACATCTTATGCTTCACATGACCACCAACAACTTCAGTGGCACCTTTTTTGTGGGTGCGAGACAGTTCTGGCCAACAAAATACGGACTCTCACTTTCAGCTCTCATACAGCCCAACCGCAAAGGACTCAGTATTTAAAGGCTTCTCTTAGATTGCATGGGCCCACAGCAGTGCCTGCACTGGCTCTACACAGCATTTTGCTCCAGCAGTTTTTACTGAATTGCCCAAGATTATATGAATTGAAAAAAAGAAACAATTTTTGCCCCAGATTATCTTAATACTGGATTTGTTCTTTTTCCTGAAAGCGCTAATACATGAAAAATTTAATTTTGAAATGAATTTGCAGATCTGTCTTTCTGTCTACATGCTTTTCTTTTACAGTGTTTGTTTGTTTGGGTTGTTTTTCTGTTTGGGGTTTGGGATTCTTTTTTTTTTTTTTTTTAGTAAAATCAACTGGTACAGTTCTTCATGTTTCACATACAAGGCAGGTAATAGCAATCTGCAATTTTTTATTGTTTCCCCCCCCCAAAGAAGAAGAAAAATAATTCTAATCATTTGCTGACCACATATTTCAGTTTCTTTTCACAAATTCTTTCACAATTATTTCTCCTAATATTGCACTGTAGCAATGGGAAAACTATTCTAAACTTCAAGACTGGAAGAGCTTTCCAGGACTGGCTGTATATCTAAACACAGTTTGATTTCATACTGACATCCCACAGCTTCATTGCTAGAAGTAAAATCCCTACAGGTGTCCCAATAGGACTTGAACTGCACCCACAACACGCACCTCTGCCCAGTTTATCTTACACTACTTACACCTGAACTATAAAAAAAAAACCAAATACCACCATTATTAAACACCAGTCCTCATCTACACCCAGACCAAATGGTCTAATTGACCTGATATTCCAAAATGAATTCTAATTATGCTTCTGGGAGCTCAGTGAGCACCAGTGGAATATCTGTTCTGCCTTACAAGTCATTTCTCGTTTTCCAAGAACTAAATTTAGCCCTTGCACATTTCCACTCACTATGTACTACATCACAGAAATCCGAAACACGAATTAAATTTTTAATCTATATATTTTGAATTATTGGAACAGTATTATTTACAATGGATCTGCCATACAATTCATAAATACCTTTTTAGATAAAATTGTGACTGCACTACAGTGCACAATTAAAATAAATTAGATGCTATAGTTTGTTTAATTGGAACTGGAAGGGATCACGCTAGCATACAGCAATGTGAGAATGTCACTAAGCTGCATGACAGCTCCCAATGCCACTATTTCTTCCAATATGGAAGGCCTGTACGGAGTCAACGGTTCCACTATCTTGGATCCTTAGTTTGCATCAAAGAAGTAGTTCCATAAATAGCCAGCTTTGAACTCAGAAACATAAAAATACAAATCAGGAACTTTCTGTCTTTCCAGGCTCCACATCAACGTGCACTGTGCTCTAAAACCACATCCCAGTGATCTTGCCGAGTCACAAAGTGCTGCTTGGCAGTTTTTTTAACCATATCCATGAATCTCCAACATGTAAACCACAGACAGATTTAAGTGAGGTGAGAGAAATAGACAACCACCACAATTATTTTCTGATTCAGTTGATGACAGTACTGCCTTGGGACATACAGATTTTTGGAATGAACTCAAGACTCTCGGATTTAGATTGGATGCAGGAGGAGTGAAGCGATTCGCAAAGACAATGTGTTTAGGGTAAAGGGTGTTCCGCTTTCTCTAGTGGCTGGTATTACCTTCTCCAAGGAGCCTCCAGGTCTTCCCAGTGCCTGAGCAACCATGGATACTGTGGCTGTACCTGAACAAGACTAACGAGGCAAGGAACATGAAGCCACCACTCAGTCCAACTGACTATGGCGACCGACAGCAACTGCAAAAAGCTCTCTTTGCATATAAACAACAGTAAAAGTGAATCCACAAACATAAGTTTGTGTGTAAATTTATATTCAGTGCTCCTTCACCACAAAAAAAACCCCAAACTAAAAAAAAAAAGTCTCTTTTATTGACATATACGTTTGTTTTTACAGGGATCACCAAAGAAACCTACAACCAGTGCGAAGCACAACTTTGTAACCACCATGCTCTCAGACACATCAGACTTGTATTACCTGAAACAAATACCGTCTAAATGTTATCTCCATTTTGACCATTTGCTTTAAAGTGTAGCATCCTTTCCACCTGCCAGTGTAGGCCACAGAAGATACACTCTAGTTAGCATATTACTGACAGGATGATGAGAAAGCTCCTGTCAGACACTGGCCAGCCGGGTGTTTGAGACAAAACGCACAGCCCCAGCTGACTAGTGAGGGAAAGACTGGTGAGGTACAATTACAGAGGCATATGACAAGCTTTCATGCTTGAGTGACTTGAGAACCAATGACATGGCTTTAAACAGCAATCCTTCCTACCTCCGGTCACAAAACAGCAATAAGTCAACTGATGCACTGTTGTAAAATCATGATTTATTCCTTTGCTTTGAATACATGAGAGTGTGGTATGATGTTCTGGTAGACTACCACAGCAGGTGCACTTGGGGCCGAAACATCTAGGGTCTGCCTCCAGCATGCATAAAATCAATGCTGTAGTTCAGCCTTCCTGGAAAAGCCATCCCTAGCACTTTAATAATTTATAGAAAGACTGAATTAAAAAATCATTTGTACTGAAACTCATAGAGCTCCATGCAACTAATAAGAATACATGCAGATGCAGTGACGTGTGACAAAATGGTGCCATGCAAGAACACAAAGCATGACATTTAGGAAAGGTCTTCCTTTTACAGCTAAAGTGAAACAACTAACAGCCACCTTTGTGAAGAGATCAATTCCTTTGTTTCATTCATCCTTTTATTTAATCCAAAGCCATATAATTTGTTTCTCTTTCATAGTTCAGTGTTCAAAAGCCAGAAATGGTAATTTTTGCTACAAACAGATCTTACAGAGCATAATCCTCAGGCTAGCTGAATCCATCTCACTAACACTAAGCCTGAAGCAAGCTGTGAGGTTGGTGATAATCACATTATTAAAGTGGTTGGAAAGTCAAGCTAATAAAAGAATCAACAGTTAGGGCAAATAATGACCCAGAAGCTACGACAGAAAGGAGCAGTGGAAAGTCTCCACTTATATCTTGGTACTAATTGGTAGGGCAACTAGACAAAGATTTCCACCGAAGGAGTTTTGAAAGGGGTTAAAAACACAGAAAATCAATTTAAAGAAAGATGCAAAGAAGACATAACAATTGCAAAAATCAGAAGATGTATATAAAACAAAGCCTGCTTGGCTGAAATAAAATATAAGCTGACAATTGAAACACACCCTCAGGATAAAAGGGTACTTATATTATTTTAATTATTAAAAAACTCTACTCAACAGTTTAAAATAGGCAACCTTCTTTTCTCTTTATCTTTTTTCCTCCAAAGTAAACCTTTTTAAATACAGCATCATTTTTGCCCCTTTTTCCATAGCAGGGCTGATCCTTCACTTTATAATGAAAGCATGAAATTTATAGGGCAGAAATGCCGGACAAAGAATTCCTGTACATAAGTGTAGTTTTCCATCCCTGGCCCCCCACAAGAAGGGTGAGGAGAAAGTGAGTAAGGCCTTGAATTATGCCTTTTGTTATCAGTCACTGCCCTGAGACAGTGAACCGAAACAAGAGCTGATAACTTGAAGGTGACATCACAACCCAGTCTTCATGAACTGACATAAACACTTGATATTCAGTTAACCCCAAAGATAAGGCACAACTCCCTTAACAGAAAGTCGTACTTGATAGCACTATTTTTTAACAAATAATCTTTTCAAGTATCAAGCTGTAATTTAGGAATATTAAAACACGACCTTTGCAACACAAAGTACCAGTCTGCTGTGTTTTGTACACAACAGAAGAACAGCACAAAACTAGCAAATGCTAATGCCCAAATACATTCCATTTGCTTATTTGTATTATATTAAGCAATCCAACATTTTAAAGAAGAAATATCTTATGCCAAAAACTAATTTAATCTTTCCTGGCAACTCAGTTAAATTCTTACAGGAGATACTGAGGAGTGTTTAATTTACTTTTTAAACTCTGTTGCTCCATAAAGAAGCAAGCCTCCCATCAGTTCTATTCTGTTTATGAAAGAGATCAGCAGGTAGCAGCTCTCACTGAAGTTCCTGATAAGCCAGGTCTATTTCTCTGTTTTATCAGAACCCCCTAGTGCAAGTGCAAATTAACCCAGTCCTGTATCAAAAGTGGATCTGACGTGACGTGGCAGTAATTTCATTTAGCTATGACTTAAGTAATGCTAGTAGACTGAGAAAATAACCAGAAGAAAGTGAAATTGATGTGCTGTCTCTTTTTGGACTTGACCTGCAATCTGCTATTTACATTCACAGCTTAGGGACATTCTTCAGGATGTCCAAGTACCACTACAAATGTCTCCTATTGCTACCTATCCTTGTCCAAGAGAGTGATATAAATTATTTTCAAGTAAGGACATCATCAAGATGACTATTACTTCATGAAAAGGTTTGGAATTAACTTTGTTCAAAATTCAGCTGTTTAAGTTTCTCACAACCAGCACATTGTACCTGTTGTTGTGTAATGACTTCCAAAGAACTTGGAATCTGAGCATAGAAGTAAGGCGGTCTAGATCAGCACAGTGTGATTCTGATACCTCCTCTTCTCTTGTCACGTCACAGCAACAGAGATCAGCCAAGATACTCAGTCTAACAAAAACAAGTCTTAAGAGGATCCAAATGTAGGCTAAGAGTACGATTCTAAATCATGTTAAGCAGACAGACACGTGCCCACCTGCAGAATGAATCTTCCACAGGCACAGAGCTGCCATCATGATTCCTTTCTCCTCTCTACTGGAACAGTGAAAGAGGTCTGACCGCAGCATCATTGCAGCTGAGGGGGTTTTTTTATGGTGATTTTTTTTTTTTTCTTTTCTTTTCTTTTTTTTTTTTTTTTTTAAATATAGAAAGCTGGGTCCCAGATTGGCAAACTGGGAAGAAAAAAATTTGATTCCTCAGTTTTGCTACATCATGTGAACCTCTACTAAGCCAGGTTCTTTGAAAGGGCTTTCCCTTCAAATTCTCTT
>NW_009632677.1:41085-43554 GCF_000690535.1 Cariama cristata
TTATTACTGTGTTCTAACGCCCAATTCTTCCCCTTTCGGGGAAGGGGTGGGGGCAGGGAAAAAACCATGATAGAATATGGAAATTTCCTAAGATAAAGTAAAATCTTTAGTGGTTAAAAATACATTGCAGACTAGTAATTTGAAGATTGCTTATATTCGTTTACTATTTATTTTTCTGGTTTTCAGTTGTTTATGTGGGCTCTGCTTATATGACCCCATGTTTCCTTTACTCTCCAATCACCAGGGACTGACTTAGCTCCATATTCTGCAAAGTGCCTGGTAAAGTGCTGTCTTTGTGCGTTCCTCTAACTGCAACGGTGATTGCAGATTCAGGAACCCAACACCGCGGTGTTTGGAAAAAAAAAAAAAAAAAAAAAGGAAGGTAAGGGAGATATATAATTACTACTACCACCTAGAATTGTAAAACCTGTCGGCCTTTTATGGCGCTTCTGAATCTTCTCTATCTTCAATTTATTTTTGACTCAAAAGAATTTAAAGGGGTTTTATCCTCTATTTATAACCCAAAAACTCTCACTACTTACATGCATGCATATGTATTGGAAATCAGATCAGCACCTGTAAGTCTTTGAAAATACTATCCAACCTTGTATGTATGTGTTGAAAATATCTGTTCATTTATTTGGTAGTACAATTAGCAGTGTTCAGGAGCATAAAGCTGATTTTCACCATAGAAAGCAAATTAAACAAAATGTTGTATGCAGTACTGTTAAAACAAAAAAACGTATTTTCAACGACTGTGCTTAACAAGTTAAAGACTCTACAAAACAAATATACTCTATTATCAAAGTGACAGCCTTGTACTAATGCAAAATTGATCTTGGGAATATTCTCAAGATAAGGATATTTTAAGAACTCATAAGATTCTGTGAAGAGTAAGACAAAATAACATCTGAATATGTAGATATACTTTCAAAACGAAACACGAGATTCTTTTATTAAGCAGTCTAAGCAGGCATAACGAAAAAAAAAAAACACACAACATTTTAACATCAGCAGTAGCCTAAAACCTTTAATAAAAAAAAAAAATGCTATTTTGAGTTGTACATTATTATCAGCCTGAAGAGCTGCTCCAAATCAGAGCTATTACAGTATGCACTCCCAAACCACTCTAACAAAGATGAATCTACCTATTACCAGGTTAGGATAGCAGCTATTATTATGGACCCTTGATTTCTTTCAAGTAGCTCCAATGGAATAAGCCACAAGTGAATAATAAAGATCTTATAATAGCCCTCAAGAATTCTTTTTAGGTTAGATGGCACAGAAATGAACTCAGGAGAGTTAAAGAACTCTCATCTCCTGATAAGAAAAATAATTAACCTGACTTAATGTATCTGAGTAGGTCTTATATAAATCAGACTTTTGTACTTCAAGAGCCAGACTAAAACCATATATCAGAAGAGTATGTAGATATTGTCTTATAAGTACACATGGAACATATCTAAAACCACAAAGGTCTGCAGGTCATTTTGTGAAATGTTCAATATATTCTACTTAAAAGGAAATGTGTGAAGTACTTACAGTGCTTAGTTTGCTAGAGGTAATAATGATTCGTCTCTCATGCAACATACTTGCATAAAGTTGCAGCATGTTGTTCACATCCACAGCAACAAAATATTCAGTGAGGTTTCTCTGTTTAAATAAATAAGATGTTAACAATATAGCAACAGTAGCAGCTAAGAGGAACATTTTATATATTACTTACAAAAAATTTTGTCCAATTAGTAGTAGGGGAAAAAAAAAAAATCAACACAAAACAAGAAATATATCCTTTTGCATTAAAATTTCTATTCTGATTGGGTTTGAAAGCTAAAGAAAAACTAACTTAGCTGTAAGTTATTAATTTGCTCATTTGATTATGCTTGCAAATTTAGATTTGCCCTTTTTTTTCATATTTGAAAAAAGATGAAATTTGGTATTATATCAATAGCACTACATGCTATTAAGGTAACCATTACTTCCAACCCAGGAACAGATCTTCCACCACTGCAATAACTGTTCTGTCATAGCTATCATAACTGTGCTATTTTGCCAGGCTTTCCCAAAGTCAACACATTGTATTCTACTTCAAGTACAGCAAAACAGCTTGTTGAAAGACACGAAGCTTTTGCTTCAGCTGTACACGCCAGGTCATCAAACGTCCAGTAGCACTGGTAGAAGGTAGTGGGTCCTTCCTGCAGCCACCCTTTTCACCTCTAATAAGAACCCCACTGCCACAGATTCAACAAGTGCCAGGTTCTACACTTCAGCCACAACAACCCCATGCAGCGCTATAGGCTGAGGGAACAGTGGTTAGAAGGTGGACAAGTGGAAAAGGACCTGGGGGTGTTGGTCAACAGCTGGCTAAACATGAGCCAGCAGTATGCCCAGGTAGCCAAGAAGGCCAATGGCATCCTGGCTTGTATCAGAAACAGTGTGGCCAGCAGAAGCCGGAATGTGATTGCCCCC
>NW_009632677.1:43878-132137 GCF_000690535.1 Cariama cristata
TGCACAGGTTCGACCAGGGGGATGTTCAGGTTAGACATTAGGAGGCATTTCTTCACAGAAAGGGTCTTTAGGTATTGGAATGGGCTGCCCAGGGAGGTGGCGGAGTCACCATCCCTGGAGGTCTTTAAGAAAAGACTAGAAGTGGCACTTAGTGCCATGGTCTAGTTGACATGGTGGTGGTAGGGCAAAGGTTGGACTCAATGATCTGAGAGGTCTCTTCCAACCAAATCAATTCTGTGATTCCCACTGCGGGGTTTAATGAAAAGCAAAGTCACCAGTACCTCTTATTTATAGTTCAGACAACACAGAAGTGGGGGGGGAAAGAGAAAAGGGGGAGAGGGGGAGGATCTTTGTGTTCCAGCTGAACTTAACAGTATTCCTGCATGGTACTTTGCCAAAAAACATGCAAGTTCTGAGTAAGCTTAACCAGCTACCAGCAAAAACGCCTAGGAAAACGGCAAATTTTTGTAAACGTTAGAGATAATACACCCCACAATATACAAAACATTTAATTTCACACATTTGTTATCATGGGATCTGCAACCAGAACTCTTATTCATCTCTTCTCAGGAATGACATACTACTAAACATTAATGTAGGAGGTCTATCAACTATATGCCCCAACCTAAGGATATCTGAACAGTGGAACTGCTACTCTGTTCTGGATGTGGCCAACACATGGCAGCAAGGTAATGCACCCCTGAAAAAACAGCGAGGGCAAGACCAGTGGTAAAGGCTTGAGAGCGGGGTGATCCCGCTGACCGCCAGCAACCCCCCATGGGGGCCGGGACATGGTAGCCGGCTGCGGCGTTCCCGGCTCCCAGCCCTCCACAGCCAGGGAGCACGGCATGGGGCACAGCTGCTGTTCACCAGCTGCTAGTTTATTTCCTTACAGACTCTACATTATGAAAAGCTAACTTTAACTAAAGCCCAGCTGATGATCAGAAAGTTGACCTCTTTTTTGGATATAATGCAATGTTAAACAAAAAAGCATATTGGAAAGACAAACGAAGATCCAACAGATGATCCAGTTTCATGTAAATTCAGAAATGCATTAATTCTAGGACATGGAGTATAGAGTTATTCTTGGTCCACGTTGCATAAAATTTTGGAAGAGAGAGAAACCAAGAACTTTAAGGCTACAAACACTCCATCTAGAAAGAAACTCTGGTCTTTCAAGTGCTGCTTTTAACTGGTTGTCAGAGGCTGATGCACCATGATAATTTGAGTCTAATTTACCTCGGACACCCTCTAACACTGTTGTTGATAACAGTATGCTGGTTCTGTGTTGCAAAAGCTGTGGTAAAAACAGCTTGCAACCTTGTACAGACCAACATATCTTTAGGAGACAGTCACAGTTATTCCTGCATTACATCTGAAAAGACACTGCCCCTGAAATATATGAATCCTACAACAAAGAATATGAAAATTCATTTTATTACTCATTTACTGTAATTACCTCATCTCTTCATTCCCCACATGTTCTAACCCTCCATTAGTACCACACTATTTTGACTCATACTGGAAAGATAAGACTTTTATAAATGGAGTAAAAAATAATTATAGAAAAGCACCTTAAAAACTACTTTTCCTTTCTCCCACAGAATCAGCAAAATAAAACCACATTGGCACCATCGCAAGATCCTCCATCAGCCAGAGGCCCAGAGTGAAGTTTCCTCACATTTACTTCAAGTTGAACAAATAACACACCTTCTAACCTCCAAAGCTGTGTTTTATTAGAACCCCAAATAATAAACTAGAACAAGAGGAGTCTTTAAAACAGAGGAATTCAACCTGTAGGGTGAAATGGATGAAAACAAATGTTTAAAACTAAGCCCTGGCCTACCCAAGAGCCCTTGCAACAAGGGTCCTCTCTTTTACTCCTCTATCCAGAAACTTTCCGCAGCTTTCTGGGTGGCAACAAGGGCCGCGCCATCTCCTCTGGGCCCCTGGCACAGCCTCCCTTCCACCACCACAGATGTACCCACAGGCCGCCTCTCTGCTCCTCACCAGCCAAGGTTTCCCCAGCTCTGTTTCCCTCCCGTGCCCATCCCACCCTGTGGCCCAGGAGCCGCTGAGGGGCACAGCCTCCCCTCTCACCCGCAGCGCAGAGGTGGGGAGCGGGCGATCAGGACCGATCAGGACGCTCTCCCCACCACCACCGCCAAGGCTGCAAGCACACTTCTGTCACACTTGCTGCACAAACTCCATCACAACTATCAAGAGAGAGTTCTGCAGTATTGCATGAGTTTGCACTGTGGTGAACCCCCCCAACAGTTTAACTTTCAGAAGGAAGTTATTATTTCAAAGTGTAAAAGGGCACATCTATACATCCATATTCAATTCCACATTTAAATGCAAGAGTGGAAAGTAGAAAGTTTCAAAGCTCTTTTATTAGATGTTATCCAGATAAACGTATCATAAAGAACGTGATCTGAGATTTCACATTTGCAATCTACCCACAGCACTATCAAGGATTTAGCATCTACAGAATGCAAGTCTTCATGACAAAAAAAAAAACCCCATACTACAACAACAAAACAAAAACAAACAAAAAAACAAACAAAAAAAAACCCACACCAACCCCCCCCCCCCAAAAAAAAAAAAAAAACACCACCACCTCTGTGCATGGTTACCATGCAAATGTAAGCAGGTACTGCATGGTTTCAGATAGCCTCAAACAATGCCTTCTTACACAAAAAATAACTTCATATCTTGATAGCTGAATTTGCAGCTTGGCAATACAGTGTTTAAAGGGCAGGTATTCAAATAACACAAGGTGCAGAAGCAGAACATATTTTACGTAAATAATCTAAATAACTGCAAACAAGCCAAATAATTATGAACAAAGGGTGGATATGGCAGTGGTCAAAAATGTCACGTTAATGCTTTAAAATGGGTTAATGATGAATGGAACAGTTAACTACTAGCTAAAGGTTGTAATAACAGACATCAATCACTCTAAAAACAGTCTTGGAAAAAAACCATCTCATATTGATAAAAGCAAAGTTCAGCCCTACCCACAGAATGAGGTTGA
Source organism: Cariama cristata (assembly GCF_000690535.1). Lineage (NCBI taxonomy): Eukaryota > Metazoa > Chordata > Aves > Cariamiformes > Cariamidae > Cariama > Cariama cristata. The sequence goes on from NW_009632677.1 coordinate 46,916, forward strand.
TAATTCTCCTAAATATTTAAAAAAGAAACTTCATACTTACGCTTTCAGGGATTGTTGGCAATCCAGTTGTATCAGGAGTAATGAAATACGAGTGCTAATCAATGGGGAAAAATAATTAATAATTTATGCACACAGAAACCAAAAATTCTTTTTTAACAAATCCAGCATTTAGGATTTCCAACCTCATCTTTGTTTAAGCAAATAGCCATTTTTTCCAATAGCATTCTTACCACTACCAGACAAAGAATTAAGCAGATCACGACACGAAATGACAAACCTTGGTTCAGTACAGCACACAAACCAAGGGAACAAAAAGCTGGGCTGCAGTTTTGAAATAACACTGAAATTAAGCCAGCTTTAAATTTTGTCACAAGCCTGAGAGTAGCATTGATTAAATTAAGCATTGATTTAAAAATCTCAACAACAAGAAAAAAAGTTAAAGGACAAAATGTAAATTTAGAATGGAAAAGGAAAAACTATTCACATGAGAAAATTAATTAGAATAGAAATATTATTACTTGATATACATTCTCTTCTCTTTCCAAACATCTTTGAATCAAAAATGTACTAACAGAAATGCAAAGTCTGACAGCTTGAGATTCCGCAATAGTTTATGAAATATATTAGCAATTCTATGCATCTTACTTTGAGGCCATCTAGGACGTAAATATAAAATGGATTAAATTTAAAACAGATGTAATTTAAATTATTCTCATTAATCCAGTGCTTTTAGTAGTTATCAGACATGGATTTAGACCAGTAATTTTAAGGTATTTTTGCATATTAGACTAAATCTTGAAGGACAAAAAAAACCTTAACTACATACTAAGTAAATGTGGTAATTATCAACTTTCTAGCTTTTACTTGTTTTTAATGGAATTTTGACATTTTTCGTAGCCTTTCTTTGTTTTTATAGTGTCTTTTAAAATTATAATTAACACCACAAAGACACAGTTTGTTTTCAGTCAAACTTGAAAAAGATATACCAAAACATAAAGGAAATCTATAAGATATTAAATGTGTCTTGTGTTCAAGAAAAAAAAAAAAGAAAATTTATTAATACTATTAACTCCGTGTAGGAGACATATTAAACCAGCTTGATACATTTAATAGAAATTTTTCCCCACAAATTAGGTCATTTGGTAATAGTTAAAAACTTAAGAAAAAAAAAATTGGCTTAAAAAAAGGCATCCCATAAACATCATAGCACTTGCACAGTAAGTATCCCAGGTTATTGTTTTGCATCAACAGAGAAAAAAAAGCTAAGATTTTTTTTCTCTACTCAAGAACAGGAAAATATTCAGATTAATGGAATGCCTACATTCTTCAGAAGTATAGTGAGAACAGAAAATTATTTCCTATATGTAATAAGGTCACAGAATATTTATCAAAAGATTCCAAGTAATGACGTTAATAACTTAGAGAAGTAATTATTTATAATTAACAAAGTAATAATATTTCACTCATTAAACAGAAAAGGAAGTCAGAACTACGAGAAGCAAAGACCCATTACTGCAGTCATTAAGAGTCATAAAGCAGCAAAAATAATGTGGTATAGAGTCCTTGCACATCTTTGTGAACTCCCTTAGGAAGACACATGACCTTGGAAGAGATACTAAATTAATCGTTGCTGTCCTGTATAAACTTTTCTGTAACAAGGACACTAGAAAATGCAAGTTTTGTTCATCAATTTAAGGGTTTGATTTTGGCTGTGGTTTTTACAAAAGGATTACCACACAGACACATAGCTCTGAAGTTAGATTGATTTAAACAGAATAGGTACATTAATATTAGACTGCTCTTTTAGGCTAAACACAGCAGCAAAATTTCCCAAAGGACAGGTATAAATAAGCCTGAAATAAAAAAGAGATATCCTATAGCAAGTAATTACTTCTTTAATTACAATAGGCTTTAGACAGTCAGTGCCTTTTAAACTCACCGATACAAGACAAGGCTGTTTTTTCAAAACTTGCTCACTTGCAAATATCATCTCTTGGTTCTTATGCAAGATGAGAGAGAGATTGAACAATGGATTTTTTTAGTTTTCCAACAAAAAGGTCAAAGCTGATTCTAATGCTTGTAACATTCAAAGTTCAAAATACTGGCTGAAAATGTTTTATTCTTTGTATTCCTCCTCCATTTGAATTCAGACTTAACTTAGCCAAGAAGAAAAAGCAGGGAAAAAAAAAAAAAGGCAGGAAAAAAGAAAAAAAAAAAAAAGAAAAAAAAAAGAAAGAAAAAAGAAAAAAGAAAAATCACTTCGATTTTACCCATAGAGGGCTAACAAAAGGGACCCAAATTACATTTAAGCTCAGGTTTCATAGAATGAATGATCCCACCTCACAAATTTCAGCTGCAGAATATCTGTTACTAAGACCGACAGGTGAGAGTAGAACTTGGTCCCTAACTGGTGTCCTCCTGACCAAGGATTACTGGGAAACACCATGTATCCAGCTACTGGGCGTAATTTATTCACAATTATATATGTGCAATCCTAAATTCCACTGCGGTCTGTCATCTAAACCCTGCTTCAACGTCTACGAGCCTTACCCTGCAGCATACCCGAGTAAATGGGAGGAGGGATCTTTTTAATTCTGCCTCATGAAATTTGGACTAGACTCATCCTGGCACAATGAAAAGCCACCTCACGATGTCATTTCCATAATTATTTTTCAGACTGTAACTTCTTTTTAAATCTATTACTACTGACGGTTCCAGTCTAGCTTATTTATAGTATATGAGGAGCAAGATAGGAACATCAATATAAAAGACCAGGTACACAAAGTTAAGAATAGAAAATGGCCATGAACATTTCCCTGCTCCCTGCAGCACTGAGCATTACAAAAACGGAGATGCCCATAGATCCAAGAAGCATTCAGATTCAGGCTGACCTATTCCTTCCTGCTCTGCCCCGTCTGAGCCCACAATATTTGCGCGACTGTACCTGCAGCCAAGCACAGAGGAAGAGGCCTGCATTTAGATAATCACTGTTCAGCTAAAAAGATTACAAAATTCTTTGATATAACGAGCTACTGGGAATAACAGACAATTGAGAAAAAAAAATTTCTCAAAAGTCAGATAATATTGAAATAAAACCAGCAAGCATCACTTCACTGCAAGCAATATGTCATCCCAGTGTTGCCAGCTGTATTCACTACAACATCCATTTCCATGTTCATCTCAACATTCATTTTGAGGTAGGCAAGTTCTGTGCAAGATGACCTGCAACACTGACAGCAACAGGCAGTAACACTTTGCCAGAAACGCAAGGAAAACCATCTTTAAAACTTCTCTATGTCCCTCTGAAACACAGCAGGATTTTTAAAGGACTTTATAAGCATTTTAGGATTGTCATATTAGAATTGGCTACAATACTGCAATTAATTATAGCAAAATATTATTTGATATACAGAAGTATTCTTGGCAAAGGTACAATGAACTGGAAAATAACTTAAAATATTACACAGACAAGAGAAAGAAAAAACTTAGCAACAGAAACCATTCTGACTGCAGCCTCAAAAACCAGTATATTTTTCTGGTGAAAAACAACACACAAGACTGGAAGGACTTCCAAATACAGTGGATTAGCACTGTTCAAGGGGGCAAAAATTTAGGCCTGCATAGCCTAGCAAAAAAAAAGCGTAACAAGGAATCTGACATATGACAAATTAGAATAAAATAAACGTAGCATTAAGTTAAGCAGCAAGGGTGAGTAACTACTGGAATGGAAGTGGTAGACTCTCCATCTTTGTATGCCTCCATAATAGCACCAGATGCTTTTCTAGAATCTGTGCTTACTTTAGTCAAAGTATTGGGCTCAATTCTAAAACAAATTAGTTAAAAGTAACAGGAAGTGACACAAATAAGGTCAAGATAAATAATCTGATGATCTTTCAGTATGTGCGTAAGGGAAGCCTTTACAAAATCACTTCTTTCCGTACCCTGTAAACTGTGATAGTTCAATGAAGAAACAGTTATTTGCACAGAGCTACTTATGCGTGCAGTAACTGTACAGATGCTGTGAACGTGAACAGTATCTTGGAGACAGAAGAGGCTTTGTATTGGCTTTACATTTCATGCAGGTTCTACAAATGTATTTAAACGTGTCCATATGCTATTTCTGTCAAAAACTTCAGGAACCATAACAGTGACAGGCTCACTTTTTGATGTTTCTGTGGCAACACCACCTTGCTATACTATCAACGTCCAGTCCCAGATCACAAAAAGTTGGAGCACAAAAGCAAGGTAGGCATGGACATGTTTCACCTAGACGTGCTCAAAGTTTCATGTAATGCAGTACACTTCTCCTACCATCATTCCTACGGCATTTTTCCATGATCAAGCAAAACTAGAAAGAAGAGGAAAGAAAATGGAAAAGAAGCCAGCTGACAGACTTTTGTCCAATCCTGCAAGTCTACCTACTCAGACATAAGAGGCAATAAAAAAGAGTTAGTGTCTCCTGATTCACAGCAGGAGAAACCAAAATTATCTACACAACACAGCTGGAAGCACAAAAAAATGTAGTTCTAGCACTGCCAGATCCCACTGCAGTTTATTTTCTCATGCATAGAGCAAAATTCAAATTTCTGCTTCTTTATGACTATGACTTTAAGATAACAACATGAGACAGAGACAAACTCTATTCTGCACAGACGAGAAAAAAAAAAAAAAGGTCATCCAAGCCAGTTAATGATGGGAAGCAATATAAGTTTACTCTTTACAAAGGTTGGGTTTTTTTATCGTTTCAACCCTACCTACTATTTTATAGTCAGTAACAGGACTAGGAGTTAAACAGAAAATACTTACCACACTTAAACTGACTAAAGCGTTCGCCTTTGGCACAGGATGGTTATACAATGATTTTAACAAATCATTCGAGTCATTTTCCTATAGGGAATATTTTTTAAAGGTAGTTAACTATTGTATAAAAACTAATTACCATTTACTACACATCAAACTATATATTGACAAAGATATATACATATGTATTAGGGAGAAAGACAATTGCAATTTGCAATGAAGTATTTAAATATTAAGTATAAAATTCAGGTCAACTTTGTATCTCAGAGAACGACTGTATCTGCAAGTTAAGTCAATCTCTTACATACTTCCCCATATACTCCTTAAATGAATCACACTATTTGCAACTGAAAACAGTGTTAAACGTCTAGCTGGTCTCCGCATCTTGGACATCATCTTCCTAAAACTGTTAGCCATGATATTCATCTAATCAAAGATATTCTAAATATGCAGCTACACAGCTCTATTGTATACTTTAAAAATGATTCATCAGAGCACATAAAACAGTTAATAAGGTTTAGTAAAAAGTACATGCAGCAACCAGGTTTAACTGGGATCCTCCACCTTGACCTCTAAAAGAGACATTTACTTGAGAAAGAGATGCAGCTGGAGTTTTTGTTCGATGTAGAGTTTTCATTCAATTTAGGTTTTTTGCTCATGGAGATTAAATTCTTTTTGTTGTCAAAGTAGAAGTAAAAATATCAGTGACAAGTCAGGGCCAGCTTTTAAACACATTGTTTGAGTCTGAAGGAAGCTTCAGCCTCTCCCTTGCAAGAACGATGATGTTACCGGATCTCATACCAGTAAACAAGACTTTAGGTCTAGCTCTTGGTCAGATGAACAGTGCCTGGGCCCAGAGGGAGCAATGCCCTCCAACAGCATCCTCGGCAATAGACATGGCACTAGGCAATACAATGAAATACTTCCGTACACTGCTAAAACGTTCTAACCCATCAAAACAGTTTTCTCGGCATACAGGACAACAAACTTACAACCCAGCAACTTGAACTGGTTGCAGTAATAGCTGCAATGCCAGAACCAGTTATCAAGAAACAAAGGAGAAGACAATCCCTACCCCTTTTGTCAAATACAACCTTAATAACAATTTTTACTATTACAGTGAAATCAGGGCCAAACCCAAACTCTCATTATACCATTTAAGACTTAAATGTATGCCACACCATTTAAACACAGCTAACACCAAACTTTCCTACTGCATTTTCTTTTTACACAAAATACCATCATTGTCTATAGTCCATTTACTATAATGCACAATAATTGCTTATTCTGTAGTTCATATATTCTTGAAATGTCAGCTTTTCCAGTCCGCAGCATATGGCTGACTATTGATGCTTCTTTTTTAAAAAAAAAAAAAAAATAATTTTTTTAATTACAATCTAGTACATTAACATAGTTAAAGCAGAAAGGTATAGCTTTAATATCCTCAGTAAAGACAGATGTCAGTATTTCCTTTCCTGTATAATCCTGGAATACGTCTAATTGCTCATGAATATGCAAACTAAACTATCATGATTCTTCACCAAATGCTGCAAGTAATTTTGCCTTGCTAGATGAGGTGACAGAATTACGAGAGGTAGTTTTCAGTTAATATGAAGGGTGAAACAGTACATCATATTTTATGCAGTTCTGAAAAAAAGTGTTTGTAACTGATAATCAGATAGTTCCAGAGATCTACAGTTTACAATCAATACATCATACAGATCTCCAGTGATGTGACACTGCTCACACTTCACCCAGGACTTGTTTATGCTAAGACTGACACTTTATAAAGGTATATTCTCAGCAGCTTTTTAAGATTAATGGGGGATTCAAGTGACAGTGGCAGCTGTATATTTAGATTCTTTGAATTTCAATATGATGAATGTAAAAACTTGCTTCTAAATTCTATTAAAATTTGCAACTTTTAAACAGTGTAGAATCACTTTACAGTACTTCAAATGGTATTATTTCAAGGAAAGTATTTTACACAAGAAAATAGAATATCTAAAGTTACCTGTTCTTTAGCCAAATAATCTGCCAGGGTATTTAGGAGCTTGTAGTATACCTCAAACCATGGTAGGTAACTAAAACAGGAGGGGAAAAAGCATTTTAATAAAATATCAATGTATTTCTTCCAGTGCTTATAAAATACTACTACAATTAATCTGAGTCGCACATTTTTACAACATTTCTACACATAAATAAAATGCATATAAAACTTTTCCCCACAAATGTAATTGTACATCACTGATAGACAGTAGCTAAGCTACTTTTCTTTACGCTGGACACCTGCCTGAAGTTCCATTAAGTGTAGATTAGCTCATAATAATTTCACTTCTCATTATTTTAAAGGTACCAAAAAAATAATTTTAAGCATTGTCAAATCACATTCCCATTATCTTTAATTGTTACACCTTTCAGTAGTTATGTTTTTTGCAATTTTGAAATTCTATGTCCTGTTGTACCTGGTGGACTGCCAGAGCTGCTGCTTCCCTGGAGAATGAGAAACAATTTTACCTGGGCAAACCAGGTACCCCATATTTGACAAGTAGTGCAATGCTATGCAGTAGTATAGATGTCCCACTATATGTCAGAATATTGGTCTCCCTATGAAGCCATTTCTATAGAGAGAATTAATTTCTAAAAATAAGAAAGCATTCGTCAATATTGTAAACACACTGCACATTAACACATGAATACTTAACAGACTTTTAACACAAGTCTGCAGCCCATATGCATGCCATACTCTCAGTGAGTTAAAGAGAATCCAAGTTAAATTAGACATAACTGAAGAGCACGAGAAAAGAAACTCAAACACAGTGGCAACAGTTCCATTTTTTTGTCATCTATTTACAGAACAGTTACCTTAAACAGTGACATCCTTAGTGACCGCATGCTACAGAACACTATTTAAGCCTATGATACAGGTGTAGTAAGTTTGGTGAACTAAATAGTACCAGTATAAATTACTCCCTATTTACAAATTACACACTTTCTCATGTCTGTTAGAATTTTATCGCAAAGAACATTACTACAATGGTAATAGTATAGTTAATATTAGTTGTTTAAAATTAGAAGGGGGGTTGGGAAGGAAATAAAGCCTGAAATGTTTTTACTACATTTCATACCATATGTAACAATATTACACAGTTTGTTATTCAGTGCAGTGTAAATCCACAGACATACTTTCAGTGCATTTCTTAAAAGCTCTAGCGTGCATTGTGGACAGATCCTAAAATTTCAAATTTACGTTATTTCAGGAAACATGCTAACTGCAACTGAAAAACCCCAATATGCAGAATCTAAATATTGTCCCTGATAGGAAAAGGAAATGCGTTAGGGGAAACCCTGGCTGGTAGAGAAGCCAAGTCTACTGTTGTGCAGTGAGTCCAGTGAAGGGTTATGTTTCTCTTGTAACAACTCTGTTCTCAGTACGCAGTTGGCAAGGCTTTAGAAACTGATCTCTACTCTTGGGATGGGGGGGAAGAGAACAGCAGAAATCTGAACATAGTTACTGAACAAAGCAATCTTGCTTTGCTATCTTTATAAATGCTTAACTGCTGGCTCTTAGAAAAACACAAAAAAATCATGATTTTACTCTTGCTAAGCCAAAGAGACACAGAGGCAGTAATTTCTTTTAGAGCCACTGTATTAATGTCTTCATCACACTTTACCATATACTGTACTGGCTATTAATCAAAACTACATCAACCTCTTCAAGCTCACAGGCATTTTTAATGCTTGATATTGTTGACAGTAGTTAAGGTGTGACATTATTGCATTTGCTTTTCAATATATTCTTATATAATCATAAAATGTACTTTACTGCACCTGTGTAAGGCCACTCACTGCTTACAGGCATGAACACTGCACACCCTTGTAAAACACCCATCATAACAGCACCTAAAACGTCTGATCTTTGACTTCTCTTCCACCTAGGACTCCTGTTCCCTTATCTTCTGAAATCATGTTAATCTGGTTTTACATGTCGCTGAAATGCAATATAGATAGGCAAACTAAATTGTTCACCACAGCACTTACCTGCAAATGTTGGAGCTCTTGAACAGTTTTACCAGCCACGAACTACAGCAGGGACTGGAAGACTGTTCTAGCATTTTGTCCAAGTGAAGGTACAATATAGGTATAAAATGCAAAGTATTTTTGTAACACTGGACACACAAATGGATTAGATTATCTAAAAGCTTTCCAGTCTTTTGCTATCACCTCTGCATTAGTAGCATACATCACCCTAGCATACTTTGCTGTAGAATACTCTAAAATCTTATCGGATCGTTCATTTTTCATAATGAACATTTATGAACAGCATTCTATAAAAATAAATGCTCCTACTTCAATAAAATACTGACTACATTTCTTTCTTGAATCTATGATCTCAATTCCCCTCTTACTGTAAAAAGAAAAATTCAATGCAATTTTTAAGTTTATGCATAAAAAGGTCCAATTCATTATTTGAAATTAATGAACCCTAGAAGAAAGCCAAGGGAGATTTTTATTTCATACAGCAAGGCATGCTGACCAGAGTACTCATACAAGAACTTCTTCCCTCAGCAAAATCAGGTTGATGATACACTTCCATGTCTTCATGTAACAAAACCACAAAGAAAAACACTGTAAAAACAGACTACATGAACATAGTTTAAAAGCGCCGGTTTCCTTTCTGAGCTGAAAGACTGGAAAAAGAATTGCTTTAAGCCTTATAACCACAGACACAAGGTTAATATAATTTCAACATGCAAAAAATTAAGGAAATCAAAACAAGTGCTCCATTATATTACATTGCATAAAACCAAAGGGCACTAAGACCTGTCCTTTCTTTTTTTTCCACATAATCTCAGTTCTTCAAAAGCACAGTTTAACTGCAAAAGTTTTTGTTGACATTTTTAATTATACTGTTCTTACTGCAACAAAATAGTACAAAGATCTATTGGAAAGCAAAAAAGTTCCCTTTATATTTTTCTTGTATGTATTTATCAATTACTATTAATTCAGTATAATAAAGAACTCTTACATTTGCTGTTTTCATAAGCAATAAAGAATGCATTTGTGTGTGTGCATATACAATGCATCTCTGCATTCTAAAGTAAATATAAACACAGGTTGTGTTTGTTCATAATAAAGGCAGTTATCAGGTGGTATTTTAGATTCTCAATTCAAAGAGCAAGTATAAGCCCTTCTTATTTTGTAACATCCTCAAGGCTATCAAGCAACATTTTTGTCCTCCTATCACAGGCTGATTTTGCAAGCACATGCGTTAATAATCCTATTAATTTATTTGGACTACTCTAGTAAATAGATTTATTCATAGATGAACATTCCCATGATATAGGCTTTACATCTTTACCCAGTACATCATATCAGATAAAGTACCATATATGCCACTTATGTGTGTGGATAGCTAAAAACCAGAAGCATTACAGGTAAAATAATCCTCTTAGCTTGTCCTGTTAGCAAATCTTGCAAAATTATTTAATCTTTGTTTAGCACAGAACTAGTCTATGTACAGAAAAGTCATCCGGCACACAAGTGTCCATCAACATCTGTTAGGTTGGGTAACAATTTTTTTCAAATCAGTACAAAAATGCACCATGTGCAAAAAACAGTTTTGAAATGGCTGAATTTAACAGAGGAGATGTGTGATATGTTACTCCTAACTCAAAACTGTAACACCTTAACAACAGATAAAATCAAAATTAAAGTCCATTACTAGAAAGACCTTACCATCATACTTGTATTCATGAAATTATTTATGAGCAGTGCATTTCATAGTTAATTGGCTGTCTTACAAAAACATCAAAAGGTTATGAATGAAGCCCCTTCACAGTAGATAAAACAGAGGGAAAACAGGGCTTTAATTTTCTATTTTAATGTATTTAGAAGCCTAAACTTCAAATAAAAAAAATTTAGATTCTTAAACCTAAACCATTATTGGTTTCTTGTTTATTTTTCTTTAATTGTACACATTGCATTGCATTCCTCACCTTACAATTGACAACTGTTTGAGAAATAAACATACATGACAAACATACAACTTCCAACAGCATGCAACAACAATTTCTCTACAGTTGCCACAAAACATTTCTCCCATAATAAAGAAAACCATCAAAACATAAGCAACATTGTTTTAATAGATATGTATTCCCTGGTTGAGAATATAGTGGTCTTTATTTAAAAGTACAGCCACTGCCTGTCGCAAAAGCAAGAGCCCAAGATATATTTCATGGTTAATTAAAAACGTACTTAGCATTTTCTTTTAATCCAAATGAGCCACAAGGCAGGAGCCCAGACTTTTATTCAAAGTCACGCATAACCCTTGTTGCTGTAAGTAGACTTCCACCTCACTGGTGCTTCTACTATAGCTCTGACAAAACTTTTACATTCATGAGTCAAAGGTTAAATAAAGGAGAGGAAATGTTTTCTGTCAAATAGTCAGGTAACCACTAACAGTCCTGAACTATCAGCAAAAACTAGTAATCAAATAAAACTAAGGAAACTGCCTTTCCGTAGCTAAATGTCTAATGTCTAGGGGCTACTTTTCTGTCTGGAAAATTGACACAAAATGTGTAAAATTGAAACATTCTGCTTCTAAGGGATTTGCCTAAAGGAAGAGCGAGAAAGCTTCAAGCATGGTGTGAACTGAAGAACTACAAAGGCTTACCACATAAACCTGTCTTCCTTATTAGAGCATTTCATTTGGAAACGTAGGTGACAATTTTACAGTCATAAAATTAATGAAATGTAAGACTGAGCATTTTAATGATGCATTTTGTGTTCCTCTGGATACATAAGGTCAGTCTCAGAGTCCATCAACAGTTTCAAGATTTTTAACAAAACAAATTTCAGTCAAATTATTTACATTTCGTACCAAATCCATTCATCTAATTCATAAAAAATTTTGTGTAAACCCAGAAAGTATTATTGCTACTGCAAACAGCAGTGATATTTAGAAACAATACCCAGAGGAATTAAGTCTCCTTCTATTATTCAAAAGTGAACACCGAAGCTTCTACTGTGCCACTTCAAATCTCAACTGGGAAAATTATTATCTAAACTAAAATATAAAAAGTAAAACTACAAGAAAAGATCCAGTATAGAATATGAGCACAATAAGGTATATTATGATATTGCTATTGTGGTACCCCTCGTTCTTACTGGGATGCCTTAGGTCAACAGTTTGTGGAGAGGAAGTTTACAGTTTGAGGAGGTGACACAGTAGGATTCACATCAAGAGCTTCACATCAAGAGCTTCACAAAGCAGCCGTGCAGTTTAAAGGAAAAAAACAAACAAACAAACAAACAACAACCTTGCAAAGGAATCACAAAAAACTTCTTAAAAATAATCCAAGATTTATTTTCTCATCTTACTACGGTTTTGCATTTACTGGCACTTTGAATTTGACAACTGCAGTCAAGCTCTGCATGATCATTTTAGACAATACTGTATCACAATTAAGTTCTTCAAACAAAAATGCCTGAGATAAAAATCCCCCAAGGTAGATATTTCACTGTATAAACATACAGAGAACTTGAACAAAATCTTCTGATTTGGGAGAAAATTCTGTTTACACAGTTCATATACATGTGTATACAAAATGTAAAAAAAAAAAAACATAAAACTTGTAGAAGAATTTTGTATGTACAAGCATATTTTCCGTTTCAAACTACCCAATTTAAAGCAGGACCGTGCAGCTGCAAACCAAAAGATTATTTCCTTTAATTACTCTTTCAGATGAAGAACGAATTATAGAAAGAAGTCCCATAAGCTACACAATTTTAATCTTAGAAGCAGCTTTAGGTTGTTGGTGTAAAACCTGAGGACAAGCAGCCTCTTCTTCAGTTTTCGGTTAAGAATCCCATTCAACAGTTGAAATCCTATCTCTTTAGCTGCCCTGGCATACGTTAACACATGGCCTGGTACCATCCACAACAGACATTCACAAGAGAAAAGTTGTGTCCTGTTCCCCACTCATCAGCCTACCCAAATTTCTATAGTATTTCATTCTCATCACTTTGACTGGCTTGTTCCTGCTGCTTTTTTCAGAGATTCTTATTTAGATTTTAGTTAGTTATGACCATTCCATTTTGTTAATTCTTCTGTATTCAACTATCTTTAGTTGTCTTTGTTAAAGCCCCAGTCAGCAATCCTAATATAGTCCTCTTGTTTGAGGTGAGATACATGTATGTGCATACGTATATCTGTAGTTAGACATGGTATTTACGTATGCCTGCATTTGTGCATTTATATAAAAGTCTATGACTATTGTGTACATATCTGTGACAGACAAGTAATTTTAATGGCTCATACATCAGAGTCATTACGTGCATATACACACAGTGAATACAAATTTATTATATTTTTATGTAAAGAAGAGAGCAAGTGTGAACATGCATATACATTCTTTATATATAAAAATAGCATTCATTTATTAAGATGTCTTTGATTTTTGGTTAATTTAAGATGAACAAGCATGCACAAGGGAAAACCAGAAAAAATGCCAAAAGAAATCCAGTAGTGAGCCTTCTTTCACTTGGTCACTTCAAATGAATCTTGGATTCAGAGTAGAAACCAGATTGGATACTAAAATGCATCAGATGGAAATACTGATGCATTCTTTCTGTCTGAGCTAAACACAACAAACACAAATTGGATAGAAACAGACTACCAAGCTAGAAGTACAATTCTATGAGGCTAGTGCTGTTACGCATTCAGTTATGCACTGTAAATTTGAAATTGTCACAATAAAAGCAATAAAGGCAATGCTTTGATTACGGTTCGGTGAAAAATTATAGCTTGCCACTTTTCATTTTCCTAGTTATTTCTGCCAAGTAACAGACGATTGACTATTCTTTAGCTGATGCATGCCTGTGGGGAAATGTTAAAAGAAATATCCAAGTTTACATCAGCTGATAATCTGTGTCCTTTGCTTTGCAGCACTACATACAGTATTTAAATGTGCACAGTTCAGTGTGCATTAACTGAATAAATATTTGCTATTATAGCATCAGAAGTCAGACAGACATTGTTAGGAGTACAAGTAAAAAATTTTGTTTCTAGCTCAATGAGGGAAGAAAAGGTTAACTCAGAGGAAAGAGCTAAAAGCATACACATACGTTCTCTCTCTGGGCCTTAATAAGATATATCAACAAAAGGTATCACAGAGAAAGGGGTTAAGTATTATACACTCCAAAATCCTAAGAATTAAATTGTTCTGAAGTATTAGGAAAAAGGTATTGTCAGGATCACAGAAAGTCAGTTAATTCCCAGAATAAAATCTTTTCCTTTTGCTATTTTCATTATATGGTAGTAATTATTATTTTTTGCAATATTTACAGCAAATACTTATTTTTAAACTACCTGTCCAAAAACGTCCAGTCTACTGGCTCTCAACATTAGTTTGGAATCTGTTTAAAAGCTCACAAAAGTCTTGATGCGATATTTCCGAGAATTTTAAGCACTACTCTACAAGTTTCTATATTGTCTGGTCTTCTTTTTCCCCTCTCCGTATGTTCTTTTTCTGATATTCTTTTACAAGTCAACGTTGGGTTTGTCTCCCTAACTCATGTGGTCTATCCTAATGACATCTTCCATGACTGCCCAACTTCCATGTTGTCCAAATACCTGATATTCTGCTTTTCTCCATAAGCTTCTCAGCTTTCCCTCCAAAATTCTCCAAGTTGACCCTCTTCTGCCAATTTAGCTCTTTGGCAGCACATGGCTCCTCTTTCACTCTGTGTTTGGGGATTCTCACTTTATACTTCGACTATACTTCAGTCTTGTTCTTCTCATGTGCTCCTGAACTGGATGTTCCCATTTCCTCTATGGAAATAACAGGTTGCTAGGCTCTTAATTGAAGTGGCAAATTTGCCTTTTAATTAAAGCACTCTGCCTTTTAATTAATTTAATTAAAAGGGTTTTAGGACAGCTAAACAATTGGTTTTTTCATTACCAAAACAATTATCTTATAGGAGAAGAAAGAATAAGCAGAGGGAGAAAAAGTATTTCACTGGGGTCAATTTCTCCATCATAAGTATCTCTTCTGCAGCAAAGCTGCATGGTCTTTATTGAGAATTACCTAGCTCTGGTGTTTCTTGTATTAGATATCGTCTGGCCAAAGAACATGGAAGACATGATCAAAAAATCGTATGTCCAAGGAGAGGAATACAGAATAGTGCACTTTATTGTTAAATTGACTGCATACTCGTCAAAGGTCTCATTAGAAAGTAAAAATATCCTCATAATATTCACAGCCTCTAAAGCTGCAGTGTATTGTTCTCGGCTTCTAAGCAGAGATTTCATGTTACTTATATAGCATTATTTAGCCTCACACAAAAATACCATCACATGAGGCTTGGGACCACTTTTCATGTGAAATCAATGGTAACACTGTTACAGAGAAATGATACCCTGATAGAGAAGTATAGCACATTATCAGAGGATTTGCAAAAGATAATTTTTTCTTGTATTTTTCTTATATTCACTCTTTGACTCAATTTTTCTCGTACCAACTTACCTTAGAATACAGAGGCAGACCTTGCCTCCTGACGTCAAACGGCAAAATCCAAACCTTTGCTTACTTTCAATGTCGGTGAGCACAAAGGTAAAATGCTGTCCTACTTGGTTTTGGGACACCCTGAAAAATTAGATACAGAGCATAAAACCACAAATCACATAAAACATGAGCATGTAAGTCATTGGTCTCAAGCATTTTCATGCTCAAGACTCACTATTCTTCTCTCTGTTCCCACCCTCCAGGTTTCCTCCTGCACCCCACTCCCTCCTCTCGGCACAGAAGAGCCCATGTCTTTCCTGCAGCCATGCCTCTGGCTGCCACCCCAGCCCCATGCTCCGGCTGATGTGCTCCACGGGATCTGGCCCCCAGTCTGAATGGACAGAGCATTTCAGAAGGTCTTTTCCTAAGTAAGGCCTAAGCAGAGCCAGTACAAGCCTGCCACAGCTTGTTGGCTTTGAGCACACCTCAACAGTGGAAAATGGTAAGTAAAACAAAGGTTTAAAGTTCTACAAATAATTTATTAAACGTCACTATACAGGCCTGGCTTAAGACAGCCATACAAAACTAGTTTGCTTTTTTTTTTACCCTCTCCTTCAGAATAGCTTCATTGCTTAAACCTGTAGCCTTCCCATGCACCCACACATATCTTCCTCCTTTTTTTGCACTACACTACACATTGCCCAACAAACAACATTTTGCTAAGCTCATTTTCCAGTGTAAACTTGTTTGGTTCTGGAAATATAAAAGCCAGAAAATAATCAAGGACAAACAGCACAAGAGCTAACATAATAAGTAATAATATCTTCAAGGCTGTATCAAAACACATACCCACTTGAGACACAATACGTTTACACAAAATTTCCCTGTCTGATGTTCCAACTCCTCTCATCCCCAAACTATGCTCGGCCAGCGTTCCCTCAGCAGCGCAGGCTAATCCGTTTTGTTCTCAGTTTGCACCTCCCCTCGAATGTCACCTCTGACTCCTCGTACTGATCTCCAGGTCCCAATCCCAACCTCCATTCCTGACCCCCCATTTTCTGCTTGACAGTATAAAACTTTTCGCAATTTCTTTTTAAGAAGAAATGGCATCTTCACTGCCATGACGTGTCTCTTATCTTCTTTACGCTCTCAAGCCAGGTGCCTTTCCCTCTTGTGCGATTTATCACCTTCAGAGAGGGGATCACTGAGAGCACGGGACAGATCCGCTTTTCAACGTGGCCAAACTTCAGTGATCTTCATAGAAATTGCAAAATATAATCAATGTAAGCATTTTAGATGCCAATAAACTGTATCTGAAGTTCACTCACAGAAATACATACTGCACATTTCCAAAATCTCCCAAAGAGAATCAGCTTTAGTCAGACGCAGCATTTTCAGCCAGGAGAGGTAAAGTGTGGCGTAGAATGAATCATAGAATGGTTTGGGTTAGAAGGGACCTTTAAAGATTTAATTAAAATCAAATGAAAACGAAGTTATGACAGAGAGTGCATGGAGGTTTGAAAATATAAAACATAGCTGTTCTGCTTGTAATTCTGTTGTCCTCTATTCTTTTCCCATTCTTACATGATTGTCTACAGCAGAATACCTAAGCACTTGCTAGTAAGTGCTAGGATTAACACAGGTCGTGTATGGTTCATTTTTAGACGCCAAGCTGAAAATGAATTCCCGCAAAAGCTGAGAATCATCACAGATCTCACAGTCTTCCAATCTAAGAGCATGAAATATTTTTTTAATTTATCCCCTGCAATATGGGTTTGGTTTTGCTGTTGCGATTTTTTTTTTTTAATCTCTACCTAAATAAAATATAAACATTTTCCCCTAGGAAAGAAGAAAGTAGAAGAAGACCAAAGGGCGCGAGAAGTTACAGGGGACACAAACACATTACACTGCTTAACATGTGTATGACAAAAGTTTAAAGATTAGTTAAGTGACACCACTACCCTGCCTGCAGAGTCTCGCACTCATTTCGATTTATCTAGTCCCTTGTGAACATCCAATGACGAGGTTGAAACAAAAGCCTGTGCTGAGCATATATGACATTACAAGGTATCTTTAGTCCAATATAATCACTGGAAACCCATGATAATTAATGGACTTTTTTTAGTTAGCTGATTAAACTCAAATCATTAAGACAAGCATTTTCCTCACTTGTCTTCGATAGACTGTAACAACCTAGCACGCTCTTCAAACACAGTAAACGCTCAACGGCTTTCACTCAGTCCTTCATTTTTCAGGTTTTGCATGGGTAGCAGGCTGCCTGTATGTTATGCTTGATATAACAGAGCGCCATCAATAACAATGCGTTACTACTCCCCTGCCAATGACACCGTTTTCTATTTCACACCTTTGCATTGTCCTTTTTTTTCCTGAGAGCAGATCAGCACGGACACAACCACAGCGGTATGGTTTCAGTATCCCTGTGCACACTGTGGCCGGGGGCTTACACAGTCACTCAGCCATAGCTGGTCAGTCGGTAGCACCGGTAACACACCAGGCACAGCGGCCTCGGCTGCCTCCTGCTCCCATCCCCTCTCTGCTCTGCTGCAGCCCACCGTTCTGCTTGGAGCTTTCCGCAGCCACGACTGGTTTTTTGTTATGCTGCAAAACATCAGGCATGGTTAGGCTGGGGTTTCTATGCACCATCTTAACCCAAAGAGATCATTAATAATTCACAAAAAGCAACTGTCAATAGATGCCCACCTATGTAGGCGTTGCTTTTAATGTACTCTGTACATGCTGGGCAAATGACTACTCCGTTACTGCTTGAAAACAATTCCATAGCCCAAAAAACTCACATCAGCAAGGATCTCTTGCTTTCAGTTATTTGCCTTCTCCCTTCCCAAAACCTGAAGATGACATGGGAAAATAACCGGTATTGCAATTAAAGCATACATAAAAATGTCACTACACAAGACCACTTTAAAAATGAGATTTAAATTCTGATATTCTCTATTAAAAATAGCCCAGCCAAGTTATGATAGTACAATTCCAATGCCATCTCACCACCTCCAACTCGACCTCTTCCCCTTGCTTCTTTAAGAGAGATAACTCCATGTTTCCACAGTCAGTGTAAAAGTGGCGCAGCTTGAAAATTGCTTCCCACAGAGTTTAGAAGCAGATGTAAGCAGCATGTTACAGATTTCTGAACTGAGAAAAAGTCCAAGGCTAAAACCGTATCTCCACAAAGAACCCAAAAGTTTGCATTTGGTCCCATTTGCTTCAAAGGAACAGCTAACAGAAGCCAGTGACCATCCATCTGGACCATGTTTTCTGATCAGAGTTTAAAATACTGAATTAATTCTGTTTCTAATTTGAAAAGTTCACTTAAGATGCGTGGGCAGCAAGGATGCTTAGTTTTTTACTCCTCTTCAGCAGAATTAAAACTGACTATATGAAAGCCTCACAGAAACAAACAAATTATGATTGGGGATTTCTGTATAACCACTAACATACAAACCAGACACATAAAACATTCAAAAAGTGCTAGCACTACAGTTTTAACATATATATTGCATGTACCATCATGTGGACAAATGCTGGCTACGTGACCTGGGGCTCATGCCTCTCTGTTTCGTTGCAGCACATTCAGGTTGTTCAGAAGTCAAGCCTCACCTTCTGAGGCAGGCAGCAACTCCTGGCAATGCTACTGAACCACAACAATGATGCCTCTCAAGTTTTTCTTAACATGAAAATCAACACAGGTAAAACACAATTATTACACAGCAGAATTCCCTAATTATCCAGACTTTCTATCAGAGCACAGGATCAACTGGTCGAGCTTCAAAAACTTGCTGCAAAACACTGGTCTGGCTGGCTATTTGAAGAGAGCGTGATCTACTCGCTTGCACGGGGAGAGCAGGCACAAACCGTTGCCAGCCATCGCTGACCTCATCCTCACTCACTCCTCTGCCTTGCTTTTGACTTACTTTCAACTCCTGCCCCGCATGCTTATATTTAATCTTAGTTTAACAATAATAAATCACTAATAGCAAGGAATGTGTGTAAATACTTATTAACTCTGCAGACTACAATGGGCTTTTTCAAGGTTATTACAGTTTACTATAGGAATAAAAGTAGCTTTCAACATTTTCTAAGTACGTATCTCTACAATGCAGAAAAGGCACTTTGGGACCCAGGGAGTAGGTGAAAACTCAGTTTAAAGATTTTTGTTTACACTACAGCTATTGTTCAGGCCTCATTTTAAGGCCACCTTGAGAGAGCTGATTAAGGCAGGAATTAAATCTCCTCTTTGAACAAAAACCAGCATGTCTAATCATTAAATTTATCCCTTGTTCTCAATAAGAATTGCTCTTCTTCTGAATTAATCTGTGTAGGACACAGAAGATGTTTGAAATTATTTTTTCTTCAAATTTTAGGAACTTTTAAGAGGTTTTTAATTTCAAAGAGATTTTTCAGAGAGTTCATTTTTTCAGTGAATTTCAAAAAATTAAAGACTTTATGCATGGGAATACAGATTTTGATTACTTATTTTTAACAGAAAACAAAGTTACTGGTATCATTAATTATAAGGTGTCACATACACATACTTGACCAATGTAACGGAAGTATACAGTTCTGATTAAAGCTTTGGCAGCTGCAACCTAAACCTGAAAATTTCAAACGTATTTCATCTCCCAATCTAATGCTGAAAAGCAAACCCCACCAGTTATTCACCCTAATTCTCCACAGATGACAGAATAGATTAGAAACTGTTTCAAGCAGGAATTTGAAAAACAGATGTTAAGGCAGTGGTACAAGCTGATGAAGAGACTCGTGACCCTAGGTTGGGCCATCTCCTTCAACTAATTGCCATCTCCAAATCTAAGTTTCAGGGACTATTTTCTCCACTTCCAAGCCCACTCCATGATCCCAGACTCCACAGCTCAGACTCCCAGTGTGGAGGGCTCCTCTGCTCCAACTGAGCTATCTAACTTGAGCTCTACTTCCCAGAAACCCCAACTCCTTACACATCAGAAAGAAAAAGAACCAGAAGAAAATCACAGAAGATATGAAAATGTGCAAAGCTACCACCAAAAAAAGAAATTCCCATAAATAAAAAGCATAGTTAGCTTATAATTGGGGTTATGTTTCCAAAACAACAGAAGCAGTAAAAGAAACCACAACTAGTTAGTAAAGAGTCTCATTGAGTGTATTTAAGTCGCAACACAAGCCTGCTCTGTCCAGGGGCCCCAGCCACCGTACCCAGCCCAGGGTCTATCCAAGCACGCCACAGCTCCCTCGGTGTGCCCAGGTTTCCTCTCAGATGGGCCCAGTTCTGCACACACATGGAAACCAAATAACCCACATTCGAAACCAATACTTACACTCTTCCACAGTGCACAGTTCATTCCGCAACCTGTCCTTACAAAGACTTCTCTCTTACATATGTATCTGATATTACATATGCACATACCATAACGCAATGAGATTAAGGATGGAAAGGACTCAATTGTATAAAACTACTGCCACATTTTGGAGTTCACAACCCATCCTGCAGACTGACTGGAATGACTGAAGTCGATAGGAAATGCTATAGTTTATTTAACTTCATCTGTACAGCTTGAAATTTGTTCTCAATTATTTACTTTTCATTCTCAACTATTTACTTTGAAGGCAAAAATTTTGGGGTAAGGTATCTTATAATTTCCTTTCACAAGATCTGCAAATCCAACGATCTCTCCAGTCATTGTTTTGCACTTGTCTTCGTCATAGCTGCGTTTCTGCACACAGATTTTACCATAAATACCAACATAAACAGCATTAGCCAGGAACAGGAGAGTGAAAGTGATGTCACTCCTGCCATCATTACTCATTGACCCTAACAGATCATGAGTTAAATAATATGCACAGTAATTCCCATACTTAAGCAATACTCTACTGCTAATGAGAAATCTTCTACAGCATCATCAGCAGATCCACTTCACAATCATTGTCTCCATGCTGATCCTACAGGCAGTTTCCAAAGTGTGGTAGCTAAAAAGCCACACATGCTACACATTCACCAGAAGAAACACATCCTGAAAAGGAAAAGACAGAGGAATGGAAGGAGAGAGTGAAAGTATTTATGGCAGAGACAAAAGAGAGAGATTCCAAGCACAGATAAAACTGAGGGGTCAAGCAGTGACATACTGCAACTTAGGACTGAATTTGAAACAGGTCCAAAAGGAACAAGAGGAGAAGTTGCATGCTCACTAGTCATCATCCAGCTAAATAACTGAGGGATGCAGAGATCGAGGTGTGGGCTCTCTGCAAAGTTACACACGAGTTTTGGGTTGAGAGTGAAAATACAGAAGGCTGCTGGAGAAAGAAAAGTGAAGAAAACCATGCAGAATTTGCATAAAGGATTCAAGGAACAAGATGCTTTTTCTGATGTATTAATATTAGTTTAGCAAACATTAAAAGCAAGTGAAAACGTCTATGTTATCGAATGTTAAATCCTCCTATACCAGATGAAAAGAAACAGAGAAAGGAATTCTGTAGCAGAGAAAAGGGACCTTATTTGTAAATGTCTACAAGGAAACTGTTAGAATGTTAAACAATTGTGCCATTTATTAAGACTAAAATAATTTATTCACAAAAAAAGGACATAGATTCTTGCAGCAAATGCTCAAGAACTTCTATGATGCAATTTGTTTCTTAACCCTTTCAAAATAAAATGTAAGCCATAACCAGCAGTAATGAAATTGTGTGCTTGCTTTCAATAAAAAAATTATATATAAAACTCAAAGTTTAAGTCATGGTCAAAACATTACACTATTGTGCCTTTTTTGGCTTGACTTTAAGTTTAAATTTAATGGGAGTTACCTCTAGATTTTTAATCACCATTCACAGTCTGTACTTTTGATAATTAGAATGAGTAGTGTACAGTTATTTATAACATATGCACAAAATGTAAAGTATGTCTGGCAAGACAATGTAAGCAGCATTAAATAGTAAGAACTAAATCTGGATCTCTGTCTACGATCACTGTAGCATAGTGAATGAAACAAAACCAAAATACATGTTCTCATTTCATTCACATTTCAATTCATTCACTGATTAATACAGGTGACTTGGAAGAAAACAGGTGACGATGATCTTTCCACTGTGCTTTAACAGGGCTTTTACTTTCCTATTTCCATAATTTGAAGAATATGGATTTCCTACTTTAATGAGTTTTATTTAACTAGTTAACAGAAAGGACACTCCATTCCCTCGAACTCTGCTGTATCGTAGGAGTCCAGAAGCAGTCTACGGAATCACGTCACATTTTTTGTTCTAGGTATCTTGATCAGCAGCATCAGTGGAAGTTATCAATTTTGCACTGGTAATTTCTAGCTCTTACTAGGATCAGATATTGCTTGAAGGGTTTTATATACGTATAGTACACAATACAGCTTGAGAAACTATGCTCTTTAAAGTACAATATCCTCAAATCAGTGAAACAGATACTTTGTGTTTCACTTCAATCAAAGCTTTCTGTACAGAAATTGTCATTGAAACTGCCTGTAAAAAACTTGAGGGTATTAGGTGTCTGGTCTATCATTATCCCCTACACAAAAAAATATTTTTTTTTAATGTGTGTGTATATATATATATATATTTCCACCAGATGAGTGAAAAGCACATTTATGGCTAGACAAAAACTAAAATGCTTGTCATATGTTAAATGTCCACTGGAAAAAAGCCATATAAAAAGGAGCTACAAGAGTGTTTTTCTCAATCCTTTTCTTTATCAGTCCTCATTTCAAAACAAAAACTAAAACTGAGAAAGCAGAAGACAACTGAAAAAAAGTGGTAATATATGTCTACACTATAGAAAATGCTTGAACTGAGTAGCAAATGGTAAAACACACCACACGGCCAGTAAGTTGTTCACACAAATAGCTTGCCAGTAAACAGTCTCCTGCTTTCTTGAATCAGCTTCCAATATTTCTGTCTTTTTCCCCACAATAGCTCTGCCCCTCCTCCTTGTCCGTGCTCTTTTATACTCTCATGATCCCGCATTGCCTTTGGTTCTCCCACAAATCCTCTAAAACTCAGCTCCCAGCTACGCAGGAAGCTGTGAGTGCGGTGGCTAATTTTAAAGATACCATGGTGCCGCCTGAGCAGTCAGCAGGTCAGACCGAGCACGTTGGTTTTGTTCCTCTCGTCAGTATCTCTCAGCTTCCAAGAAGCTCTCCTCCTTCTGTCCAACTGCCAATTTTTATGAAATTTGTAGAAATTTTGCACCTTTAAGAGCACTGCTTTACAGTCAAGTATGAGGTCAAGAGTCAAAAAGCATGTCTGGGGAGGGGGCATGGGAGGGTATTAACAGACAAACAACAAGCATTCCATAACCTTTTCTTTTTTCCTTTTTTTTTTCTTCTTCAGATACTCAGCTAAAACACATACCTAGCTATGCTATAAATTCATGTATTCCCACAGATTATTGATTAAGCTTATCCATCTCATACAAGGAACTGTCTTCTGAATGGTTCAATACAAATAGTTAATGCAATACGAGTTATTTGAAAATAATTATTTGCTTACACTGATTATCTTCTTGCCACTGGATGGCAGCAACAGAACCTCACCTTCTTCCGTTATCCTCAAATTTTAGTTCCATTATTCATCTTCATTACCAATTTTAAACAGAATTGTGTACATATCTTAAGCACATTAAAGACTTTAATGCTTTAAAGCCAACACTGACAACCATATTAGTTAAGTCGTTAAAACAGCTTAAAGGACAGTGAGCTTAACCAGTTTAAAACCCAGACAACTTAATTAAATCCAACTATAAAAGACTAAATGAACCTAGTTTACTTCAGGAAAGTTGTGTTTATGAAGATCTTTATTTTACCAGTGTGTTTTTCTGCAAAGCCTCTCTTCTTTCCTCTATACTCACACCATCTTTTACTCCATTGACAGCAGCTTCTTGCATCCCATAGATCCTTCTCATCTTTGAGTCTCCATCTACAACTGATGTCAATGTTGTTCTGAAACTGGCTCAGTCCACACACTACCTGGGTGTATCTTTCATTAATTATGCAAATCAAGCTTCTAAGTCAATCTTTCCCGATTTGGACAATACGAGTTTTCCAAACTAAGTAAGTACAATTTATTAAATTAATTACCATTAATCACTTTGACAAGCCTAAATAAGTATTTTAATTAATAAAAATGTCTTATATAAACAATTTAAATGACTAGCAGCATTACATGGAAGACACACTGTAACTGATACCAGAAAGGTAAGAGCGAATTAATTATAAAAAATGGTCTTGATTCTCCTCTGAGAAAAATCAATTGCATATTCAGTTAGTTCCATGCAATTAAAGTCTTAATTTCTTTGAACTCAAATAACACATTTTCAGTACTGCTCGGTGAGGTTTTATATCCCGGTACACCGTAACATTTTTTTTTTTTTTTTTATGATGCTTGTCGTTTGAAGGAAACTATGTTACATCCTTATATTAACACAGATGGTGTTTACAATTATAATTGACAAAACTGGGAGCTGGAATGTAGCTCTACCTTGAAAGAGATATTCCTAAAATTCTGTAAAGGTTGTGTTTTGCTGTGATAATTTCCTACTAGTGATTTCATACTTACTTGAACAACAAAGGACGTGTTCTTCTCATCCGCGGGTGCAAGTTTAGGGAGTACAACATGTTTTCTTTTTCTTTAAATCTTTCTTTGCGATTATGCTAAATATCATTTTCCATGAAATATTTTTAAATAAAGAGTAACTGTACCACATACCTTTCAATGTCAAAAGGAAAGCAGAACTTTGGAACACTGTTCAGCACTTCCTGTAAATATAAGTAAAAGAAAGAAAGTTAGGATTTTTGAAAAGGCTTTTGAAAGCAACTGCCCTACAGCTTGCTTTTAAGAAATATCCAAAAATACTCATAACAAATAATAAGTTCAAGGAATATATGATTGCAAAAAAATACAGCATACGTTCCTGGACTGAAATAATTGATTATTAAAAAGGAATTAAGTTTGTGCTTTGGCAGATTGCAAAGACAATGCCATAGAAGCCCCAGGAGGGAAAGGCCTGGCCTGAAGGGTATTAACACCCTTCACATCCCCGCTGGGATTCCCTTCAACAAGGCCATATGGATTTTACAAGAAGCACCACACCATATGGGTAAGCCACGTCTGCTGCTACTTGTACCACAGACTAGCCACAGGGACTTCTGACAGATCCTGGCTCAAAAATACAAATGTTGTTTCAATTAAAATGCAGGCAGAGAAAAGGGAATGAAGTTGGCAGCAGAATGAATTACAGAGAGGTATAACAACTCTATACATGTTCCATAGTTAAATGCTGAAAATGATGGAAATTGTCTGCTGGTCCAAAGGAGAAATTTATATGATTAACCCTTTGGGTTTCACAAGCAAGCCTTCCTACTAATAAAGGGAAGGGGGTGGAAATCCACCAGATCTACATTTGTACCATAATATGAAAGGATAATGTCACTCTTTAAATTTTATTTAAGAAGCTGTTTAGTGGCAAATAAAATGTGTTAATTAAAATATAAAAATGCTCTCAAACTAGTCAACATTTTTCTCAAAAAAAAAAAAAAAAAAAAAAAAAAGGTAAATTACCAGATCAGTTAGCAGCAAATATTAAACAATGACCTTATAAGACCCCAGAAAAATGGGTTTTATTTCCTTGCTCCCAACTGGGGAAACAAACCCTCTGTGAAATGCTTCAGCTAAGAAGAGACAGTCGACATCAACACAGTTGGTCAAAGCTACAGAATTCCCTTTTTGCAGCAGGTCAACAGCCATATACTGCTGTATGCACGAGTTATCCTGCAAGGTGTGTGTTTTCAGAAAAATGCATATTGATTGCAAATTTCCAGAGCTGCAGATGGGGGTTTAAAAACACGATCTAAGATGTTAGCACTCTCTAGCCTGAACTCTCTGCTTACTGCATGTTGAACAGTCAACTCCCATTAGGGGAAATTATCTATTTAAATTCCTACACACCACAATGACTATTTACTTCAAACATTTGCCTGGCTCCGTAGATAGTGTAAAACATGAAGAACCCATGCAAGTTAATCAGCAAGCGACAAATAGTTAAGGGAAAAGATGCTTCTGAGTACAACATACATATGCCAGTTGCAACATTTTAAAGGTATATAATGCGACCCAGTAAATCATCATACAGTACAAAATGGAAAAATCAACTGTTCTAGAATTTCTAAGTCATACAATAGAGTTCAAGAAATCTTTGGAACTTTTACCTTGTCAGCACAGATAAAGATAAAGCCACACGTTGTGTTTTGGGAAAGGTTATTAAGTTAATTATGAATAGCAGTACATATAATACTCTACAAAAGAAACTGCTCAAGCACCATCCTGACTGCTGTGAGTGGTCACTGCAGAAGGGTGAGGAGCAAAATACAAATGGGGCAGGTAAACGTTTGGATTTCTGTAGGCAGGAAACAAGCATACACAATGCTGGTAGTAGTAATAATAAACTCTAACAAAAGAAAGCAAGCAGAACAGGCTAATCAAAACTTTTAACTCAGAAATTTCCAAAACCTTTCTAGATAGTCTCTCACTTCAGGTTCATAAAGCTTGTTTTTGCCATTCCAAAGAAATAGTATTTTATACTGCATTAAAATTCTCTTTCCAAATCTGCACCTATTCTCACACTATACGAAGTCATTTTCTCCTCACTACCAAGGATTTTAATTGCTGCCTGGTGAGCTTAGCACTGACTCAGAATTGGGTATGGAAATGTATTCATCTATGTTCCCCATTGTATTCTCTCAGAATAAATTATCACACAAGAAAAAGAAAACAAAAATAAAAACCACACACCAAAGGTATTAGCTCAATATTTTGACTAAAGAACCTGAAAATTACGGGTATGTTTTGCAGCATTTTCCAGGCTGAGCTGCAGGACAGTATCTCCCCAGCTCTGCTCCGTGCCCCCGCAGCCAGCACACGTGCACACAACTTCTGCGGAGCAGCCTCCACTCGCTTCCCAACTGGCAGGAGCATCCCTCAGGGGACAAGTCTTTAAACCTCCGCACTCTTTAAAATTCAACCAGCCAGCAGGTCTATAGACTGGTGTATAAACAGTATAGACACACACACACAAAAAAAAAAATCCTCTCTCAGCTTATGTCAGTGACAAAGCAGCTCAGCAGTTGACTGCTTCTCCCCTGGCAGCATAAGCCGGGTTTACACAGATCAATAGATGGAAGTCCTACCTAGCTTCCAGGGCTCAGTTTTCTCCCTTAATTACAGGTGCTATTCAGATTTTTAAAATGCAAGAAAACAAGATGTCCCCAAGATGCTCCTAGACAAATTTAAAATGCAAATGACATTATATACACATTCACATAGACAGTAACTATTCATGTATAATTACAGTTGATACTTTCAGTAACCTTCCCATTGAATAAAATTTGAGCTCTGTCTTGTAATGGGTCATCATTTTCAAGGATCCATACCTCAGCCAGGACTTCCTCTTGAGTCAACATACAAACTCTCAGAAAAAGAATAACATATTTATCGTCCTTTATTTTCATAGCTTCATAAAAGTATGTGTTTATTTCTGAAGACAAAAGGTTGTACAAGTTTTCAGAAAGTAAAATATCCTTGATTCACATGTCCCATGATTATTTCCTCCTCTGATTCTCACAGTATTAGTGCTGTGTCATAAAGGAAAGAAACTGTATACTGGGGGGAAAGGATAATGATGCAAAAAAAAGAAAAACCACAAGTGAACGGTTATCTATTTGCTTTCAAACACCGAATAAACATCTGTAGTTGCATACGCAGTTGAATTTAATTGCTAAGTTAAAGGATAATTATCTCATTCCTTACACAAGCTCCAAGTGAAAGAAAAAAAACATAAAATTAATATCATGTGAACTACACCATGCTGCTTCCCTCGCAAAGTCCTTAAACAAAAATGGAAATAGTATTTAAGAAAATATTTCCTTTATGCCTATAGCACAGCAGCAGAAACTCGCACTCTCACAGGCTCATGGTCCAGTGGTTTTACTAATTCGCTTTCATCAATTGCATCAAACTACACAACTCCAGCCTGGCCTGGCCATGCTCACTGGCTCTATATTGAGATGACATTACAGAAGCCTAAAAAGTAAGAATTATTTAGCGTTCCTTGCTTATTTTGATACCCATACAGCTAATTCTGTCTACTATCATTTTATAAAGCAATGTAAAGTGGTAGAGGATGCTTCTGCACTCATACACACCAGTTTTCTGGAGAAAAGTTCCTGCAAACTCACAATCTTGCCCTTAAATAAAATTACTAGTTAGTCATTTTGGTTAGATTCAAGATACACATCATATTCCTTACTAACTAGAAGAGACAGGATTTCTTTTTTTATAATATCACAGTCAATTGATACAAGTGTTTGAAACCTTCATGGCTGTTCAGTATACACTGTAGAGCACAGTGATTTGGGAGGATACTCGTTTCTTTTTCAACTTGAACAAGACACAATGGGAGCTCACTACAGCTAGAAGGTGGTACAGGAGCTGCTTCTATGGGTAAATTGCACCAGATTTGAAATATATTACAGAATCAGCTTATTAATGTATCTCTACACAGGCATGAGTGGGTTTTTTCTTTAACTTACGCATTTCAACTGGTTACCTTTTTCTATGTAGATGAGGCCCGATGACTTGATGAATCGACATAAATTAAGTTCATCACTTAGTGTTATACTACTGAAATAATTAAGTACTGAAGTTTAACCTGATTAATTTCTGAGGTTAGAAGGATGTGGGAACTATTCACCCCAGCATTTTTTTTTCTTCTTATAACACATTCTGCAGTTTGCATTTAAATGGGGAGTGAAAAGAACCTGAATTTTTCCAAGTGCATTTGAAACAATTCAAAATCTTCCCTGATAGGAATATTTTAAGGTATTCAGAATGCTGAATCACTCCATAAATAGCAGTTTAGATGTTGTTTTTTAAAAGAGAGTCCTGTTACCTTCCAACTATTTCTGTGTTTATCTGCAGCATAAGACTGTTCCTCAAGCAAGCAGGTGGGTTCTCCCCCAGGTCCATTCTACACACGGAAAGAGCATCTCCAGAGCAGAAAGGGTACAGCCTTACACTGAGACACAGTCACACCATGTCCGTTCCAGAGACATGTCAGGATACCCAGGGAAGAAATGGCCTAAATAAAATAGATAGTAACCAAGATAATTTGAAGTATTTAATTACATAATCCAGACGAGGTTACCAAAACCATTCATATAAACTAGCGCTCAAATAACTGTCTCTCTATCCTCATTTCTTTATTCTGTTTTGAGGCAAAAATCAGCCAAAGAAATATCAACTACAGGAGCACAAACAAATGGTCATGTACTTAGTTACAAAACGCTTTTGCACTTTTCCCCCTCATTATGCTTACTTCTTCAATTGTTTTCCTTCTCAGTAAGAGTATTTTTCTACCTTCTACCTTCCTCTTATTTCTCTACCTTATTTTTGTGAAGTCCTTCTCCCCCATCTGGAGAGGGGAAGGGGAAGGGGAAATTCTCTTTTTTGTCAGTCTTTTATCTTTGTCATATCTACTTTACTAAACAGTCTCCTTTTTTCTTCCCCCTGCTGACAAAAGCTGCTCGCTATTCTATTTTAGTATTTCATCTAATTGTCCTTCAAAACTCTTATTTTCTTCTTGCTAGAACTTCCTCTCTCTACTAACCTCACTTTAAATGTCCTCTCTTGAAACACCTGCCTGTAAGTGTCTTTCTCGATTCTTCTTACCGGTTTTCCCTACTCAAACCTCCAACTCCAATTCCAATGTCTTTTCTTCTTCACTCTTAACCCAGCTTGCTCTCTGATCTTTCCTTGAAGGGGACTATCTCACCATTCCTTACCATAGTTTTCAGTCACCTTGTGCCAGTCCAAACATACAAACCAGAGATCTACTTGAGATTTAAGACTGTCATAACAGGTATTTCTGACTGAAACCAGTGACTTCAGTGGGAATATTTAAATGCTTAAAGTTAAGCACAGATTTAGGTTCATTCTTAAATCAAATCCAGGCTGCTTAGCATCTTGCAGCATTGAGCCCTTCATCATTACGGCTCAACAAAGGTGAAATTCTAATGCTGCCACAAAAAACAGCCGATGAAAAGACAAGCTCTGTCCTCGCCACTGACTTTTCCTTTTCCTTCCTCTGAAGCCACACACACCCACAGCAGGGACCCATATGAAGCCAGCAGCAGTAGTTACATTTCAAAGACTTAGCTCTTTCCTCTGCTAAAAATCTCATTAGAAAATTGTAGTTACAACAAAGACAGACCCTAATGGTTTGAATAATAAAAAATTTTAATCTTAGATCATATTCATGGAAATCCAAAGGTCTAAAATATGGAAGTCATTATCAGGTCTCCAGAACTATTTTTAACCTCTATGTGCTATTCTCCAAAGTGCATCATTCAGTGATTACCCAGTAGTTCTGTAGTGTAAAAAAAAATAAAAGTTATCAGGTGCTTTCTGAACACTTAAAGCAAAGAAGAATACAGAAATTAAAAGTGAACGGTTTAGGGTGGAGATGCAAAGCTCTCTTAAGAAATAAATAAATAATTTTAAATGTAGCTTAAGGTTACAGAACTTCATCGTTGCAAGAATGAACCATTGAATTACATGGCTTTTTTTATCTTTAAAAAAAAAAAAAAAAAAAAACAAACCAAAAAAAAACCCACAACTTTCCAAAAAAAGTCAGAAATCTCCAGCTTAATATATTTTAGCTATCATTTCCATATTTGTTAAATGAAGTGTACATATAATTTAGAATTTTCAGGAGTCCAAGGCTACTTGTGAAGAAGAGCAGAACTGTAAAACTACGTGATTCTAACAAGCTCTCTGCAACACAAGCAACATCTTTCTCCAACCTTTATGAATCACTTGAAACAAAAAAGCTTTCCAGACTCAGCAACGAGTCCCACTTTGTACACTGGAAACACACACAATCAGTAGTTAACTTTCTGCATTTTTGCCTTCCCATATTTCAAATTTTCCTCTAGGTCTAAAGGCAAATTACGAAGAATTTTCTGAAGTTGTTTCAGAGAAATATTAATATTTAATAGCAATTATTAATTGGCTTGTTAGGGATATTTACAGGGTAGTCCCACGAAAGTCGCATGCACATAGCATCATTCCATTTGCAGCGTAACGCCACAAGATGCACGCCATCATGGTGTAAATTTGTGGGGGTAACACAACTGCCTGACACAGGCATTTCAGTGCTCTATTGGTGGTAAAACACAGACCCATACATGTGCCCTCTAAGCTCCACCTGTTGCAATACTTCTATTCCCAGAAGACAAAAGAAGAAAATTTGTACAATCACAGCTCCCTCAAAATAGACCTGCTCTTTTCATCTCACAATTTTCAGAGTAAGTTGTGGATAGCGCTGTGTTTTCTGACACCTAATTCCAACCTGATACAGCTGACATCCTGACAGTTCATACATCCCTGACAAACATATAAAGGGGAAGGTGATTCTAACCATGAAGCAGAGGTTGTCACTAAAGGATTCAAGAAAGATTAAAACTCCACTAAGCTGAGCTATGTGTACATTCCTACAACCATAGATTCTACTCCACTGCTGAGAATAATTTTTGATCCTCATTTAGTTCGCTCACATGTAAACTACAATTGGAGAGGTCCTATAGCCTATGACTGACATTCAGAAGAATCAGGTTGCTCATAGCACTTACACATCAAGCCTTTTAGAAGAAGACTTGCTCTCTAAAAAGTGTCAGGTTTTTACCTTTCTAAAGCTTATTCAGAGAAATATTTGTTGTCTAAAATGAATGAGGAGCTGAACACCTGCAAACAAGGAGGAGATCCTTACAGAATTCCAATCAGAGTTAATTTCTCCTGTTCCTGCTCCTTACCTCTTGTCCACTTGGCCACCTCTCAGTTACGTGCCTCAGGGGAGGACAGAAGCAAGAAAAGGTTGGTTCACCTAACTGTTCCTGCCAGACAAGCAGCTGAAGATTTTTGATAGCTTAGTCTAGCTGCTCTGTGCTCTACAGAGCAATAAGGGCACAGTTAAATCATGAAGACAGACAAGGTAGCAGGACAGAAAGACTCTAGACAACAAGGTGACAAGATCTTGAGATCTTAGAGAAGAAAAACCACGTAAACAAGTAGCTATCATAGAGGTGGCAGTGGAGACCTGAAGGTCAGCTGTATCTGGTTCTGAACTTATAGATGATTGTTGCAACATCACTTAGAACTAACAGTACATTAAATACAGACAAAAATAAGTGAAAAAAAAAAATTACTGACTGGAATGGTGACATGAGCAGGGTGTGGTACACTTCGACTGGAGGCACACGACAGGACGCTCTTGCCCTGTACAGCAGACTAAGGCTGGCCTCCCAGGCACTATGCATAAGACTTTACCGCTTTTAGAGCATCTTTCAAAGCCACCTTACAAGGAGCAAAGAACAAATGTATACATTAACCCCGAGTACTTTAAAAGACATTGTTAATCTCACTGTCCTTCACAAGACTGAAGAATAAGGCTTCCTAAACAATCACAGAGAAAGTTTACAAAATCAGAGATTTTTACTAAGTTATGGAATGTTGGAGTCTCTATTTGTCTAATTGTTCCTGAATGTCATGATGTAACCAGTTAAAAATAAAGCATATTTCAGCCATAGCAGGGTTCAGCATAGCATACAGGGACCCAGAGTTCACTTTAAAATAACAAGCTCAGTTACAAATAGCATGACAGTTAAAACAATATTAAGTTCAGCACAGGTTAATTCACTTGCTTAAAAAAAAAAATCCTGTTTTCCTGGAACTCATAATGAAAACATAAAAATTGGCAATGCTCTTCCTAAAGAAAGTTCCCATTAGAATAAGTGTAGATTGACATGTTACCATCTGCCCCTCTTACAGGCAAGGCAAACAAAAACAAGATAAATAATTCTTTGCCATACAGCTCTAGCAAGCATATAATATTTGTATCCCATGCACCAATAAATAGTTTCCCCTTACTTCCCTGGCTCGTGTCAGGGAGACCATTATCCCCTAGGCAATATCAGAGAGCTGGGAAAAACAGGAAATATGCTCTTCCGTCTCCACTCTTGAGATTGTCATGTGGGCAATATTTAACTTTAAAGGTAGTAGAGTATTTATTATCTTTAAGAAAGTTCATTACGTTTTGTACAAAAAAAAAGACATGACAGCATGACACACAATTTTCTATCATCATGCAGTAGGGGAAAAGTGATTTTTTTATTAATATACACTTTCAATGACAGCATCTCTAACGTTACCCAGAAACTAAACAGAGAAATTGTCTTAAACTAGAGGTAAGGTAGACATCACTTTCAAAATTCAAATATGTAAGACTTTGAAGGTCAGGTTAAAATCCACGTGTCATCCTGCATAGCTCAGAGGGCAGTAATATTTGTTTCACTCAAGATGTCTTAAGATTTCCCACTGCTGACACCACCAGTTAAGACGCATCTTTGGCAGCAACACTGAGAACCTCCTGCATATCCTGTTCAGATGCTGTCTCTTAAGTGGTGAAAAAATAATCACCATAAAATAAAGCAGATATTAAAATTGATTCTTACTTACTTATTTTGCCTGTTAGCTTTTTCATTCCACCTTGGAATAGTCCAATAGCTCAGGACAGACATGAGCCTATTCACAACATACCCAACTCTACCTACTCGACATACTGCTTTAAAGTGAAGTCTGCAGTCTCAGAAATATCTGCAAAACAGTATCATGGAATACCGCAAGTACAGCATAGTTGACACTCAGGTCAAAAGGCTCCTATTTGCAAGATTTTCTGCTCAATCATCAAGGGAAGAAATTTTTAAAAGGAAAATTAACTATAAAAGTATACTACAAATAATAAATAGCTGCATTTCCATAAAAAATAAAATACATTGAAAAGGTCATGAAATTTCAAGCCTGACAAACTCTACTCTCGATGACACTTGATACATTTCAGATTCATTTCAAGTCCAAGCATATTTTGTTCCAAATATATTGAAGTATTTTTTTTCCTCCATAAATTCTAGCATTTCACCAGAGACCCCAAACTATGCACAGTACTAATTATAAAGGAAACAAACAAAAAAAAAGCAACTGCAATTTTAATGGAAATAGCCAAGGCAGAAGACCCACAACATGTAGCAATGAGGAAACCAGAATGAAAGGTCAGAGGCAAGAAAAGGAAAAGATTGTTTTTGAGGCAGAACGGAGAAACCAGCTAAATGGATTTACTTTATAAATGAGATAATGGTTTCTACCCACACATGGCACCACATTGTCTTTTCAATACAGGTGATCAGAGGTTGCCAAACTTTTAGATGTAAAACCAGCAAACATTTTTGACAACTAATGAAATTCTTTCAAGTCTCCTCTTAGCATCATCAGTAAAAAGTCTGGATTTTTCCATAAAACATGTTTTGCAGGCTGACAGGTAAAAAACAACCAACCAATCAACTCCATCTTGTTTGAAATACCACTTTACGCTTTGACTCCCTCAGTTTTCTAACCATTATGCTTTCACCCAGGCGTATTTCTGAAGCAAGCAAGCAAACATTACGACTACAACAGTCAAACTGGGAACAGCAATCTGAGCTCGACATACAAAATTGCTCCTTTTTCTGAACTAAATCCTAAGTATAAATAAGCAGCACTGCATTAGTTACCTAAAAGACAAGTCCTGAAAGAGAGAGTGTCTGTAAATAGTGGGATGTCAATCCTTCCCTAGAAAGCTTCTACTGAACAATTGATCTGCCCAGTAAACACCCAGTACTGATGTACACAGAAAGGTCAGCACTGGCTCTGCAGATTGCTTCTATGCAAGAACTGGCCTGCTCAGGCTGGGGAGTGAAACTGTCTTATAATGCCAAGTGATGCTCTTCCAGAATCAGAACTTTCCACTGCTTTTTCCATAAAATGACCGTACAGCAGATGCCATGATGAAATCCTGATTTTGCTGGCAACTCTGAAACTTAAAAGTAGTTAATAAATGAAGTATCACATAAGTTAATGAACAACTTGGGTGCCATGTCGAGAGAAAATATCTGTAGTAGAAAGTGACTTGTGCAGACAAATACGGCGAGACAGTGCAAAAGCTAAACCCTTGACTGGGCTCGTCCCCCTCCAAATGCGCGGTCCTATGGGGGAGTATGCCAGCTCACATGGCTGTGTCAGTAGTAGGGGAATTTGGGGAACCACATTGGGTTGTAAAGGGTAGTGAAACCGATTACGTGTGTGGGTCGAGTTTCTTGAGCTAGAAAAATCTATAGCCAAAAGGAACTGAGAAAGGAAATCAGCTTCTAAGGAACCTGCTAGGATTATCATTTCATAACTACAATTATTAGTGATATTTTCATAAAGGCAACAGCTATTTCTTGTTTTACAGGCAGCACAGGTCAAATTCTAAGCCCTACCATAAAACATAACTCAACAAACATCACTTGTATTAATAGTTTTTCAGTACTAAATTCAGATACTGTCAACAGTGTTGAAAAATGGAAGAGATGAAACAACTCCAAAACCAAAGAGGGACAGAACAGAGGGAAGAAGCCAACAAGCATAATTTTAAAGCACTAATATATCCCTTGTGTTACCAGATGCAGACAGATAACTATCACAAAAAATAAAATGCAATGGACATAGTTAGATGTGTTTTTTCCCAAGCAGATACAAAATGCACATTCACTTTGCCTATGGTTGAGCCTGCCCAGACCAGAGCTCCCTGCTACTGCATCTTTCCTACAGATTACTCTGCAGCAACTTCAGGTTGGTGTTTCTGCATGCGAGGATCTGTCAGCCACTTCAGCACAAAGTCCATCAGCTTAGTTTAGACCCCTGACATAGCATAAGCCAAGTCTGAACATCTAAGCAGTACCTTCCACCAGCCAGCCAGGGAGCACAAGCAGCTCCAGCCAGGAAGATCTTCAGTTGCTTCACTTTGATCCAGAAGAATGAAATCATCCATGCTCAGGAAAGACACTCACAATTATAACTCAACTATTCACCGCACTTACTGAAAACTAATAAACCCTCTGTTCCCACAGCAGGATTTCTCTACAAATTGAAAGAGGTCTTCTGTCTTCCCAACTTTAGTCTAAAATTCAAGAACTGATGCACTGAGTTTGCACTGGACCAGTCTCTTTTCTCTAATAGTGGTCATTAGTACATAGTGAAGGACAAAGTGGGGAGATGAGCATGCACTGTAACCTCAGAGACAGATTATTTCTCAGATGTGGTTCTTTGTACTTTTATTAATGATTGCAGACGGACCCTGACTCACACAAAAACCAGAAACTCAACACCTCTGCTAAGGGAAGCAGGAAATAGAGTCTACCAGCAAAGCAGTTCACAATGCTTCCAAAACTTACACAGAAGTAATGAGTACCAGAAATAATTATATTCTGATGGATTAATATATTTCCCTTCCTGATCACCTGCCTGCAGCTGCTTCACCCTCACTTATTCCTCATCCAAGATCCCAACCCATATAGTCCGGACCCCTCCAGCTGCAGCCCACTAACCACGCTTGCCTTGCTCCTGCAGCTGGCAAAGTCCTCTGCTGCTCCCATTCCTGATCTCAGTCCCACCAACTCTCTCGCTTTGGCACCAGAGTGCCCTGGTTCCTTGATTTCATCATACTTGGATTATGACATTCGATCCCAGACATCTCATAAGTAAAATGTAAAAGAAAGTTATTTAACAAAATATAAACAAATTATTTCAAGTGACACTTCAAATACCTGTAGCAATAACAGTGAACAAGTGTGCCTCAAACGCTCTCCCAGTTCTGCAGAAAACTATAATCAAGAAAGGCAGAGCAAGAGTCAAGAACCAAACACAGGGTACAGGAATATTACATCCAGTACCAAGCATAAAAAGAGGCTGAGCTAGTTAGGATATTCCTCAAAGAGCATCAGTAAGCTTGAGACACAAGAGCAACACTGAAAGTAAAACAGAGGCAACATATCAAAGACTAAAGTGGATGGAGGGTACTAAGTAAGTAGATGAGAAAGTATAAGGTAGCACAGAATAAGGTATTAGGTGACATTAGACTGGAATATTCTGAGGGCAGTTGAGGTCAATCAACAATGACATCACACATGACAATTTGGCAGTCTCTGGAAGACGTTCCAAATGATTGTCATCACTGTTTCAGCCGTCAGTTAATCTTTTTCTTCTTTGGTTTGGCACACTGCTGAAGGCTGTAGGAATAAGCCAAATCACTAACAGTTATTTTCAATATGCTGATGCAGAATATCTGAAGGACAGTCAAATATTAATACTGTGCTTACTTGAGCAAACAAAGAACGTTTCTACAAAATGTAGTCCCCCAATATCACAGCTGCATGATAAAAAAAATGGGTAACATATGCATACAGTCTATTAAAATGCACATAATTTATTTGACTCAAAATGAAAACATATCTAACAAGTAATTCCATTCATCTGGCCCTTTTTCACCCAGCCTTAAGATATACAAATGCATGCCTTTTCACCAGAACACAGCAGCTGGGAATGAAAAGGAAAGCATTCAAATGATCATTTTCACATCATATTCCATCGTCTTTTCACCAGCTTCTCCCCAGTCTTTCTTTGAGTCCCATTCTGTTACAAGAGAGCTGCTTTTTAGATCAATTCATATTTCCATAATCCACACTGGTGTTTCTCCCTCTCCTCCCCAGGGTGGACTAACCCCTACATCCAGAACTATGGCTTACAACTGTCATTAAGACCTATAACAATAACAAGATAACAAAAGAGCTGGTAGAGATGAGGCTAGCCAGTACCATATGCTGATCAAGTTCAACATTTTTAACTTTAAAGTTCTGTAAAACAAAACCACCACAATCCTGGAAACAAGCATACTAGATGTTGCTACCTCTCCTCAAAATTTCAAGAAAGTTCCAAGTTTTCAGTATTGGGCTTTTATGATTTTAAAAATAAAACTCTCAAAATCAGGATTTATTCTGTCTCTGTTGGGATGAATTTTAAAAAAAAAAAAAAAAAAAAAAAAGAGAGAATGCATCTTGTAATATTTACATCTCAAACGATGGAAGGGTCTCGGTG
Organism: Cariama cristata; assembly: GCF_000690535.1. Lineage (NCBI taxonomy): Eukaryota > Metazoa > Chordata > Aves > Cariamiformes > Cariamidae > Cariama > Cariama cristata. The sequence goes on from NW_009632677.1 coordinate 85,318, forward strand.
ATCATGGGTGTTCCCAGCATGCCTAGGGGGGGCAGTTATTTCACAGAAAATTGATCCGGACTGGACAGATCTTTTCTGTTTCACACAGTGCAGTTAGCAACTATAAATACATGTCTGAACATTTTCTGCCGATCATCTATCAGCTTTGATTTGTATAGACAGAAACTATTGCTGCCTTACACACACAGTAGTCTTCAAAAAAAAACCCCAATATGTATTTCAAACACAAACTGTCAGGAAATCACAGGAAACTATCTTAACCTGATAAAGCTTACTTGCAATGCACAAAGTTGCCATCATCTCAGCCGGGTTAGCCATTTTCCTCACAGTTACACAGGGATTCAAATTCCAAAATATCCTTAAACTAAATGATAATGTGTAACATTTAGACAAAAGCACTTTTGAAAATCATACTGTCATTAGATTGATTCCTCCCTTCTCATACCAATGTACCCAAATACCAATCAAACTTATTAATACGCAAGAAACAAAATCCGCAAACTCTTTTTAAGATTTACTGATAAAACCAAAAACACCAAAGCAAGCACCTATCTAGTTAGCATAAACATTTGAAACATGTATGTAATGCCTCATCAGAATAAAAGAACAAAGCCATCAAATGCAGAAAGCATCCCCTAACAGCATGCCTGCAGCCTTGAAAAGAGTGTAAACAGTCTCGTACCTCCTGGGCTCCTGCTGCTCTCTTAGGAGAGCACAGAGGAACACAAAATCATCACAACTGGCTTCCACGCATTATTTTGACCCAGGCAACAGACTTCAGCTTGCTTCTTGAGATTTTTTTTTTTTAATTAAACTTGTGCTAATATTTAAATCTTTAAAAAAAGAATATAATCTCTTTCATATTGACCTCATTTATATAATTGCTGCCACGATCCATGCAATTAAATATTCCATCCTGCAAGAAATTGAGCACTTTGACTCCAATCAGATATGCATTTAAGCCAGGCTTAACCTTCCAATAGCTCATACATACATTGAAAGTAAAGCACACGATAAGTGCTTTGCTGAAGGAAGGCTAACGTATTAGTACTTCACAGGATTTATCCCTTAAACAACTGATGTTTACACACATGTATTTGTATCTGTGTACTTTTATATATACGAGTATTTTCAGATTAATCTCATAGACTTAACACGTATAATATCAGGGTTTAGTAGTTGGTCACTACAGGATAAGGAGTAAGCTTTATTGCTCACAGTTTAGTGGTGACTTTCACATAATGTGATACATTAAAAATAAAAACTAGATGTTATGATATAAAATATGAGATAATAATACAAAGGGTGTTACAGTAACTTGATGGAAAACAGTAGACATTCCCCACATGGGATGCCATATCCCTTACTCATTACTCGCCTGCAGGGTTTGGGAAAAGCCTGACGTGAAAAAGCAGATTTAGTCTGCTTGCCTTAGAAAGCAGAGAGCAAGAAAAAATAGGATGAAATCTGCAACACAACGAACAATCTGAACGCAGTGTCTCAATTCTTTCTTAGCCCACATCTTCAGCCAACAATCCCCTGTCATGTTTCATAGTACTGAAGTGGCTTCTGGTAAGACCGTTGCCTGCCATATTAGCTATTTGTATCATCCTTCTGATGAGACATTTTTCACCAGTAGAGAAGTGGCAGACTAAAGAAATTACTATGTGATCAGAAGGGAGAAGAGTTAAGAATTACCCAATGGATCAGTATTTCTATACACCATATACTCTGGGACCTATTGCAGATGGAAATCACTTTGGGCCAATAAGCAGTCACATTAAAAAGAAACTGAATTCTTACACAGCTAAAAATAATAGCTAAAATAGTTGTAATCACTAACTTTGTAAGATACGTTAGACTTCACAAGCTTCAAAAGTTAAGACAACACAGAAAACAGCACTGTCCCTGGCCGAGCCACTAACCCCTGCCAGCGCTATCGGTACTGCACTCTCTGCCTTCCTTCTGCCAACACTACTCCTCTTCTCAGGAATGCTTCAACCCAACGAAATTACTGGGAGCTTGAGCACTTTTATTTCCAGAACAGCTACAAACAGAGGGTTACTGGAGGCATCTGGACACATCTAACATCAACATGGCTTTGCCACTGACTCCACTGCCATGAGGGAACAGTCAGCATCAGCAGATCTCCGTTCTGCTGGGTGACATAACTTTCTGCAGAGACACACATTTTCAACAGTTAGGAAGTATTTCATTTTGGAAGCAAAGGTGTTGCTTTTATTTGGGTTGCATCTCTAAAGAACTTAAAAAATACTTTACTTTTAAAACCTACTGGATTTTTTTTCCAGATATCAAAGCATTATTATTTTCTCTGTATAGACTTCCGTTTGAAAACGAGTTTGTAAGGCTGAAATTAAACTCTAGTCTAACCAATTTGAATAAACAAAATTGGAATTTCAAGATTAAAAACATCCACATCTTTTATCATAAAAATTTCATTGAGCACAAGGGGAGTTTTGAACATGCTACAAGAGAGAGCCTGTAGGCATATACATTCAAAATACATTCTAGATATATTTGCTCAAATCAGGAATCTCCACATTTTTTCTACAGTGCTGAGATTATTCAGAACTTTTTCAATATTGTCAAACTCATGTTTATAGCATTAATGCCAGTACAACAGTAAATTGTAACTCTATGAAGTCTCAAACGGATTAGTTCTTTTGAGGTACTTTTTAGTAAATATTTTCTTTGAAATAGTAGTGTGGTTCTTTGTACTTAGAATTCTACCCGGCACGAGTTCATTGTTTAATTGATAGTTTTGAGAGTCACTAAAAAGTTAATTACTCCCACCATCAAAAAAAAAAACCAACACCTAAACCACAAAAACAACTTTCTGAAATACTCCTGGCAAAGAAAAGTATTTTTCATTTCCTGCCTTGAAGCATTACTTTTTTTCCTTTGCCCATTCTGTGTTTTTCCCTTTTCCGTCTTACTCTGGCATCTGAAGAATTCCCAGACAGAAAATAAGTGGTTTCCCTGCAGTCTTGGCAGATAAGGGATTCAACAATGCATCGTGCAAATTCTTTCGTGGTACCAAAACTGTGCCTGAGTATTTCCTTTACTTAATGGACTGCATATGAGTAACTGATTATGACAAATCACTAATCTTTTCTTTTTCCTGATGATCTGCAGTTTCTACATCCCACCCAAAACAGATGGGATGTTTTGCAAAACAAGATTTTGGACATTTAAGAACATTTAAGAAGAAAAGAGACCAACAGAAGAATACTGCCCAGCATAAAAGAAAATGGCAGGCCACAAGAATGAGAGAGAGTATTAGGGATGAGTAAGCATAGGAAAGTTCAGGCATACTAAGAGGACGAATGTGAGAAAGAGGAGGAATATATCAAAATGGCTTAGACAAGTTTTCTTTGCATTATGAAAGCAACAAAAAGGTGACATGATAAACTGTAGAAAAAATTCACGAAGAAAGGAAAATATTTTGCCCGCTGTTATCACATCACTATGCAAACAGACAGCCCTTAGATTTTAGGAAAGATGATTCTTTGGGATACAGCCAAAAACCAACTCACACATTTTACATCTAAAATAGTAATGACTGGAAAATAGGATGGAGAACAATCTTTTTTTCCTTTTCTTTCTTATTTTTGTTTGTTTGTTTTTTAATATTCCCCTCACAAACTTGCATCAAAATTAGCCTTGATAGTTTTAAAGAGATCTCATTTTTTAAAAAAAATTAAAACTGGGAGATATTCAGGTCTCCAATCCAAACCTACTGAGTTCAACACACACACAGACATGCGCACAGAAGGCTTCTGCTGATTTCACTTGACTACTTGGCTCAGGGGTTTGCTATAGAAGCCTCTATATATTCTGTTCAAATCCAGTGGTTCCAATAGGAAAGTCTCCCTTGCAAGGCTGAGGGTTAAAACATGCTGTTTTCCAGGAATGCAAGCAATTTACCTGAAAACCTACACTGCTGAGACACAACGTGCAGGCGTAGGTTTTTTGGAGCCCAAAGGCAGAGAGGTGTCTGAGGACTCTGGGTTTTATAGATTAGGTATGTCTATTGCATCTTTGTATGATTCCCCTCCAGTCTTTAGCGGGCTTCATCTTCTAATCATTTTTCTACACCAGCTGTTCTTTGAATAACCTTCGACTTACTGAATAAGCTCCCATTTTTCTTCGTACATAATTTCTTTTTTTTTTTCTCTTTCTTTTTTAAGATCAAGTCTTAAGGAAAAGAAAAAGAACAAAACAAACTAGAAAAAAAGAATTTAAATGACAATGAAGATGATCATTCTACAGCCAGGAAAATTATCAAAACTTGCTGAATGTCTAGCTAAGAACATATAATAGCACACTGTGCTCATGTACCATTTATCACTATCTTACAAGCTGCACATGTTTCTGACTGATGCTATTCCCTAACCAGAGATCTTGCCTTCTATGTTTGTATATTTATTCCTTTCATCATGAATCACCTTATAGCTGTCTTTATAGAATCTTTTATTACTGATTTAAAAAAAAAAAAAAAAAAATCAACAATTTATCAACATCTACTGTAAAAAAATATTTCAACATCATCCATTCTGGTGATATTAGCAAAGAAGAATGTTTGACTCAGTATCAGTCTAAAAAGAAGAGCAAAGAGAGATATTAAGTCAGAGATATTTATTCTATTTAGTGTTTGTACACATTTTTGTTTATGAAAATAAAAATATTTCCATGGAAGAAACTCATCTAAATGTTGCTGAAATAATAAAATTTAATAGTTTTTAATTAAATGTTAATATTAATAACTTTCATAAAATAGTCCAGGGGAAAAACAAAAAAACAAGACACAACACACTAATTAATAGCTTCACTATCACTAAAAACAGTGAAATAATCCATCAGTCTTGTATGGATAAACTTTCCTTTGAGGATTAATTATAGATAGAAACTCAGATTTTCATGCTTTCGAAATGAGTAAGTCAAGATCATTGTCCCTTACAAGGGTCTGAGGATTTTATTTTTTTTCCAAGCAAATAACTAGGATCTCTAAAATATTATTAAATACACACTTAAATTTTTGCACTGTAAAGGATTAAAGGAACAGGAGACACAGGTTCTGACATTAGAAGGCCATACACGTGCAGCTCAACTTTGTGTTCTGGTGGGTTTTGTTAACACAATTTAAAACATCAATGTTTGGCAAAGTTTTGTTAAGTTTTCCACATTTTCAATCCTACAACAGATAAAAACCCAAAAAACTTCCAACAGAAACAGCTTATAACATACTCCATATCAAAAATAAGGTGATACAGAGAATTAGTATGATATACAGTGCCCTACAACTGCTATTGCATATTCTTGTCACAAAGGCATTCTAATCACCAAGCCACCAGTTAGGTGAAGACTTCCTCCCCGCTATCATTAGCATCTGCCTCTCCACAGCTGAATAGGAGAGCTTTTTTATTATCATTCTAACATTAAAAAAAGTTCAATCTCATGTTTCCAACCTGGTCTCCAAAGTCCTCCGGGAACTTCCACAGTACCACTGGATCTGTAAATAATTGACAGACAGCATTAATCAGAGGCAAAGGAACAGAGTATTACAGTCCAAGTACATTAATATTAAAGAGAGGGTGAGCTTGGCGTCAAGCTTTGAGGCAAGTGCAAAAATGTATCTAAAAAACTAAGGAAGACACTGGATTATTAAAAAGACTTATTTCATATTTATGAAACCATATGTTTATTGTTTTACACAGGGCAGCAGTTACGATGTACTGAACTATTTTCATATTCAAGTCTTTATTTTTGACCTTTCAGTATTCATTTTTTAAGCACGCGTTCAATTTTCACATTTTAATTAATCAAGAAATAAAGTGATATAAAACCTCCTTCTATCCAAGGAAAAAAAAGATCTAAAATGATAAGAAGAAGAAAACAAAGATCTCTATGAGGTATAAAAAAGTGTCATTTGTGATTTTAAAGATAGTACCAATGTAACCAGCACTCTCAAGGAGGAGTTTAGAAGAGCCAGCATGTTTGCATATTTTCTGTTCAGAGCCATTTAAAAATCAGCATTTCAGTAATATCTTAAAGTTTTCATTAACCTATTATAAACTGTTAATTATCAAAATAATCAGTGTTATCTAGGCTATATATTACTCTACAATTAACATTATTTTGAAGGCATCTAACACAACAACCTGAACCATAACCTCTCAACAAAAAACAAATTATGCTCTTCATCCTTCCAAAGCTTTTCATCTCCTGTGATAGAAAACCTTCCCGAGGTGCTGCAGTTAAATTGTAAGACAAACACCCACAAAGCTTGACAGCGCTTCCGCACAACAGATGAGCAGCAGCATTCATCCGTGTGCTAAAAGTGAAATTGCCCATCTTCCTGTAAGGGAGACCCAGGTCGGTGCCACAGCCTGGTCCAGAGGGAGAGCTCCCCAGTTTCTGCTCGTGTCCTAGCCAACGTCCCGCAGACCCTCCCACCGCTGACAGCTCTGAGTGCCACAGGTCAGCAAAACGAACAGAGAAACCCGCTGGTCAGCGCCGGGGAACGCTGCTTGATGAGAATTGCAACCTCTTGGCTGCCTCAGGAGCTGCTAGGATTCCTGTCTTCTGAGGAGCCAAGATCTGGGAAACGTATTCAGATTTCCACTTCAGTCTCCAATGCTAGCACTGTCTAATAAATCAGAAACTTCCTTCTTAATGCTACGTTTTACATCAGAACCAGAGGGTTCTCCACTTTTGGCAAAGCACAGAGGTTTCTACTCTTCTTCATCCTCCCACATATGTTTGCTGCTGCAAATTGAAGCTTTAATGGAAGGGAAACGCCATTGATGGCATTTTCATTCCCAGCTGCTGATTTTGAATCCTACTACTCAACACGCAGCTGCTGCACCCGCGTTTGCTGCTGGCCCACTCACAAGGAGCTGGAGACAGAAGCCAGCATTCCTCATTCACCCCGGGCCAGATGTTAAAGCAACAGTGGAACACACATTTCAAACGTGTTGCAAAAGTCCACTTGTCAATCAGCTCAACCTAACTGAGACCCAATTTTCATCTAATTCAAATCTAATTGAGATTTTAGATAAAAATGTGGCCATTTGACTCTTATTGACAAGCATGTTTTTGCTCCTAAGAACACCCTGGGAGCATTCTGCACCTGTTATTTATGAAAATGTATGTATTTCCCATGAGGAATCTTCCTACATCTACTATGGGGAGCAAGAACTTTTGGAGGCAGACATGAAACGAGACCAGATACAAGAGGAGTTTGAGTATCTCAGTGCCTATACTGTAAGGGATCTCTTATTTTTATGCAAATTTAGTATCATGAAAAAGAACATAGTTATCTATCAACAGTGATCTCTGATAAATTCAAGGAGCAGCAAGCATGGTAACAAATATCAAATACTCAAAGTTAAGTAATTCATAAATTACTTGCTAAAACCACTGGAAATTGTGTAGAATCACAAAAATACCTTAAAAGAGCTTGCAAATCTAAGGCCATACGTCCACAAACATTTCAAGTATAAACCTCTCTGCAAACGAGCAATCCCACTGCACTCCCACAACCAGCTACTTCATGATCCTGCACCATCATCTCTCTCCTGCTGGTGCAGACTCTTCCACAGCTACATACCGAATCAGATGGGGGAACTGACCAAGATCAAACCAACTATCTGGAATTTTTCAGGTCAGCGTCAACTAGATCAGTTCCCCAAAACCATTAGGTTTGCATCAGAAAAAAAAGGAAGAAAAAACAGGGAACAAGGAGTTTTGGTGAGAAGAAAGTGGGACTGCTGCACCCAGCAGCAATCCAGCCTTAAGCATTTGCTAGACCTCAGGAAATACAAGCTGGTTACTAGTTGCCTCTAGTTCCGTTTTTTATCACCCATTTCTTGTTCAGAACTTCCCAAGCCTTGCTGTACCATTTATAGTTGCTTCTATTGCAAAACCTGAGGGGTGTTGCCTGCAACTAGGTGTGGGGACTGTTCTGCAGTAAGGCAGGCTGACCGAGCATCGCCAGGGAGGAGCGGGCTTGGCAAGTTCACCTCTTCCGAGCAATGAAACCGGGCAGATTATTTTGGCAGATGTGAAGTACAGTTACATGAGAAACAGTCAGTATACTGAATCCTTTAGCAACACAGTAATAAAATCATGGGGGTTTCTGATACTTTGTAAATTGTTTACTGTACAAACTTCTAAATCGGAAAGAAAGGTAATGTCTGTCTTTCACTGTTCTTAGTGGAAGTGTAACTGCCAAGCTTCAAAAAAGGAAGCAGATCGTAATAGCAAAACCTCCAGCAGCAATTGTAAAAGGTTGCAAATCAGGATCAAAGTACAATCTCAGAATTAAGCAAAACTTGGCTCTAGGTAACTTGGGGTTTGGGGTCAAAAAATGGGTAAAATTCACACCTCAGTGAGGTGCCAACAGAGCTGCACAGCATTTCACAGGAGCACCTATACCGACTGGCAACAAGATCAATGGCTCCAATAACTTCTTTTGGTGTCCTGATACGCAAACAGCTACAAAACCTGCAACTATAATTTAGTGTCCTGCTCAGCTTGCTATCTTCACTTCTCTCGTACTACTCTGGTCTCGCTTGACATGATCAAAACAACTCTAAAGTACATCTCAGTTCACTCAAATACAGGTATAACAACAGTTGTTTTCATATCATGAAAGGATATATATATATATATATCATGAGAAGATAATTAGATTCCTGTGATCTAAACAGGCAGAATAATGCTCTTAATACTCCCTCAAGAAAACAAAAAAAGAGCCAACATTTAAAAAAAATATTCCTAACTCAATTCAAGAAAAACATTCAGTGCTACATTCAGCAAAAATTACATGCCTCCAAGACTTGTCCAACTGCTTTGAGCTGGGTTTTGCAGTTGTTATCACTGGCTTTTAACTGGTTATTTTAGTAGGTACTTGGCATACATTTATTAAGTAAGAAAATTTGATGTGACTTGTGCTTCAAAAAGAAAGGTTACTATGCTCTTTTTATGCCTTCACTCTCTGAAACCAAACTCTAACACCTATAAAAAGCCTTGGGATTTTATGATAATTATCCAAGTCAGGGATTGGGTTGTGGTTTTGCTTTTTTTTTTTTTTTTTTTTCCAAAAGATTACACTTGTTTCTGCTTTTGGAGCTGGACTCAGGCAGCATCTGACATATCTTTGTGGCACCTTCTCACAAGTGCTGCAAAGGAAGAAACAAAAGGGTACTCACTTAGAAATAAAAAGAGAAAGTATAATCCAATTCTGCAACTTTATGCACTTTATCTTCAGATTTACACAGACTGAATTTTCTTCTCCCTGAGGATTACTTTCCAGATACCCCATCTGATCTGGCAATGTTAGGTCAATTTTATGCTGATTTTATGGGTGAGAGGATAAGGATCACTCAGAAATAGCTGTTGCTACAGTTGGCTGAGGAACTACTGAGTTTCTCCTCATTTTCTTTTGCTAATAGACTTCTTGGGACAAACACTTTGCACCAATTCTAAGTAAATACAGTAGTTAAAAGGAAATTGTTAAGTGCACACATAATGCCAAGCAGAGTTGGTCATGTCCTGGGACAGAGGACTGGACTAGATGACTGCTCAGTATCCCTCCAGCTGTGTTTTCTCTGATGCTGTAAAGATATTCATTGGAAAAAAGCTGTCAGTGCAGAGGGGAAAGAAGAGACTTGGGCCAGGAGTTATGGGGGTGGGGAAGAAATACAGTGAGGAAAAGGAAGGCAGGAAAGCAACGCTTATTGCAGACAGTTGTTCTTTCCTGTCTGGGAAAAAAAAGTTCCAAATTTGTTTTTCTTACGTGAACACGATAATGCAATTAATAAAGCTGAAACGATATATCATTATCTCAGGAAACAGCTTTATAAACACACATTTAACAATAAGCAGAATCGATTTTCTTAGAATAAGTCGTTTTCAGCAATACAAAATTAGTTCTCTAAACCAAGTTGATAATACTGCTATTGTTCAAAGCCAAAAATCTGCTACATACTTAAAACATTTGACAGAAACCCGCAACAGTAATTATAATGATGCTTTTGTATCAATATAGTATTTTATTACTACAACAGTGATTCACAAACAAAACAAAGAGATGAACCATAATGCACAACCCAAGAGTTTTCACAGATGAAATCATCTATTAAAAAAAAACAGCATTCACATAAAAAGATTATTTCTTGGAAAAAAAAAAAAAAACACAGAAACAAAAAAACGATTTCTGTATATCATATTAAAATCTGTTCGTTAACAGTTTCACGCATGAAGTGCCAGAGGTGCAGTAGGAACAGGAGGCGCTGCTGTCAGAAGATCTGAGTGCCACAGTGGTCTTCAGCTCCCAGGGCTGGGGGATCAAAGCAGAGCACCCACCAGCCAGCAGCTGGAAGAAGATCAGGATGCCACAAAAAAGGTGGGAAAGAAGGAAGTTACAGTATTTTCCAAGCATCAGTAATCAAAAGAAAGAACAAGGACAAAATACATTGCAGCAACTTCATTTAAAAAAGTGAAACTAAGAAACACCCACTAACTTCTCTGGCACTTAAAACCTGGCAGATTAAAGACAACATGTAAATGAGGGTGCCACCATAGAAAACACTTGAAGTACACTTTTATGCAAATTATGTAGTCCATGTCTTTTTTTGCTCAAAGGAATACTGAAAGAACCTTCTACAGGACTGTTAAGCCTGTTCTTCCTCTAACTATTCCACAGAAAAAGGCTATTGCAGAATGCAACCACATTCTCCGTCTTTTCATAAAAGCAAAAAAAAAGTATTGACAAAATTATATCAAATCTTAACAATCCAGCACCTTCAACTTCTTTACTCACACTCTACCCACTAACATGCCTTCCTAAATTGCCAACACAGTTTCAAACAGTTGCTACTTCAGCAAATAGCAAATGAATGCAAGGCAAAAAAAAATGCCGCACTGAAACAGGCATGTTCCTCTGGAAAGCCGACTACTTCCAGCCAAAGACTGGTAAAATTGAGTGCTTCACCACTGACAATTTTGGACATTAAACACTAACACTTTACAACCACGTCAGTTACAGGAAAACGTTAACAAGTTTCAGGAATTACATTTGCCAGCTTTTCTTGCTATATATATTCATACACTGAGATTTTTCTGGGTCTCTATGTGCTTACACAGTAACCTTGGCAGCACATTTGTGCTGAACCTGGACTCACCTTTCAAAATAAGCCACAATGCAGGGGCCCGGTGTCTCCTGTCCCCTTTTCCTTTCCCACAGCAGTGGCCTCTGCCTTGTCTTCAACTGACTGCAAGGCTTATACCCCATTTTGAAAAATTATTTAGGCAGTGAAGGTACCTGACTCTCACTGGCATCGAAGGAAATATTTGGAATGTGTGACTTTCAACATTTTTCCTTTTAATTTTTCTCATACAAAGTAAAGTGTGAACTAAATGACAACAGTGTCAACAAACACACGCTAAATACTGCCCTTTAAGAAAGGGAAAATGGAAAATAACATTTTAGTAGCGTGCCTCAGTTAAGTCACAGCAGCTGTCGTCTGTAAGTCCTCGTGGCTGCACATTTGCAAATCAGATGTGATTTTATATCGGTGACTTTTCAGTCAGGTTGGGAAACAATTACAAAGACTGACTCCTCGTAGGTAAGATGAAAACATCTTCCTCCTGCAAGGAAGCTTTTCCTAAGGAAATGTCTTTTAACTGTAGCTGAACATAAGCTGGGCAGGCTTTCAAGTAAGGCAAAAACTGTATCATAGTTTAAAATCATTTCTGTAGGACTTATGCTTGAAAAATGCCCCAAATTATAAGCAACCCAATTTACTCAGGGACATATCAAGTGGCTCAGAATTTACCCACATCTTTTCGCAGGCATGTTACTTAATAAATGGTTTCAGGATACCAGTGCTCACACCACGTAGTGTGGAAATTCAGAATTTTGTTTCTAATACATGAGAAAACAAAGATACAATCCACAACTGTAAGAGTCACTTGGTCTTTGAACAAAAGCCACACATACCACATTCTTCTCTGCTCCGAGCAAACACAACCTGTATTTGAAGTCACTGCATCCAGCTCAGCTGGCTACTCGCAGCATTGCAACGTCACAGCAACTCCACAGCATTTACATGCAGGTCAATACCACCCCATCAAAACATTAACAGCTCACAATTGGTACTGAAATATGTCAGTCCAACATGTGTACATCGCACTTTAAAGCCACAAAACAGATTTCCTGATTGTAAAGTTTACCATAGAATTATTTTCAAGTACTTCTACTTTTAACTTATGTGATGCCAATTCTTGAAAGTACTCAGAAAATCAAGGATGTGAAAACAGTGTGCAAATATTGAACTCTAATTAACCACGTGCAAGGTTCAGCCTACCACACTGTAGTGATGCAAGGCTTTGTCTGACGGCATTACAGGTTTTGGACCTGACAGTTCCTCTGATCTTTCCCGTCTCCCTGTAACACACTCAGACTAGAAAATAAGTACTTTTCCCTTTTTATGAGCAAGTAGACAGTTAAAACTTCTAGCCACAATCTGTCATCTCCTTCAGAGCTGCAGGTCAATCACTTTTTGCCCAAGAATTTGTTACCACTGAAGGACAGATCACTAAGTCATTTCACCTAACAAGGGATAGGAAGAAAGAGTCCTTTTGGCTGCAATGCTATTAGCCATGCTTCAGGATAAAACCTTAATCAGGGTGAGAGTTCATTGCACAGATAGTGCACAGATAAAATCAGTATGTTCAGCCTCCATTTGGTCTCTTCACAAGATAAGTAGGGATTTCTTTTACCTGCTAAGTCTTTAGAATGAGTTTCTAAAGTGTGGCAACAATTGTATGCCTTTTGGAGCCACAGTGTTATTTTTCATTTTCCCATTTTTAATTTGCAATCGTGAGCAAATTACAGCTCATGAACACAAGGATCTAAGAACTAAGATAGCAAAAGAACAAGCAAGGGAGCACCATATATACCTTAGGTCACTGCTAATGTTTGAGGAAGATTTACAAAACAAAATACTTCTGCTGTCACTGGATCTCTTGTTCAAAGAAGTTTAAAGGAGACAGGCTGTGCAGTGACCTAATGAAATGAACAATAACTAAAAACAGCACGACTAAGGTCATTCACCTTTGCAACCAAATACAAGTTTTACATCCCATCCCGTAAGGGTGAGAAACCAACTCACTACACCCCCTTGCAAACAGACATATTGGGCAGTGTTTTGTTTGTTTTAAAAGAAGCTACAAGAATAAAAGCTTTTAAAAAAATATTGTGGGCTACACAACATTTTCCTATATTAGTGCTGCAAGACTGAGTTTGAGAAAGGTCTAGAAAAGTTCCAGTACATAATTACCAAGCAATACATAACTAAGTAAATTAGAAAGAGGCAAGCGTCCTGCATGGCCAAGCATACTGGACATGGACTGTCACCTGGCTTTCCCATGTCGGTGATGTTTGATCAGAGAGGAAAGCATTTTATCTCACCGGGTAAAACACTATAGTCTCTTTCTGGAACCCACACAGACTGCATACAGAAAAATCAAGAAGCTTTTGGCACATGACAAAGACTACATCTCAGCATCTTATTGATGCTCGAGTTACTGCTTCTTAATTCCCTTCAAGAAAGACAAATTTGGTATCAGCTTGAACATGAAACCAGGGATATATGTGACCCTGTGAAGCAAACTGCCTGGTTGCAGGAACACAGAATAATATTCAAGCCATTTTTGACAGACATTTTCCAAAAAGAATACAAAAAGAAATCTTACATTATAGTTTACATGCCTAAAAAAATTAAATTAAATAAGTAAAAAATTTAACCCAAAACTTAATGCTTCTGTAAATTCTTTTCAAAGCAGAAGATAATCCAGTCCTCTTGCTTCTTCAAGAAAAAATGAAAGTTGCAGGGAAACTCCCTCTTGATCAGAGAAAATACAATGGTTACCTATTTACATGGCTTCTTGCCTGAACAGTGCAGCAATACTCCTTCCACTTTCCACTGGTGAGGACCACATCCTGTTTAACATTTGAGGGCAGGACTTCCCTGTAAACTATGCCCCTTGCCTCAAATACCAACCTGCGCAAGTAGTAAAATGTGATAGTTCAATAACTAACAGTTTTTTTAGACCAGAGTAAAACTGGAATATATAATACATTGGAGTAATGGAATATATAACATTATCATGGAATACATAATATCATTATCCAATTATAAAGGTAAGTGCACCATATAGATAGACGGAAGACATTTTTTACAATGAGGGTGGTGAAACACTGGGACAGGTTGCCCAGAGAGGTGGTAGATGCCCCATCCCTGGAAACACTCAAGGTCAGGCTGGACAGGGTTCTGAGCAACTTAACTTGAAGACATCGCTGCTTATTGCAGGGGGGTTGAACTAGATGACCCTTAAAGGTCCCTTCCAATGCAAATCATTCTATGACACGTATTTAGGACATCAGTAGACAAATGCTGCTTTCAAACATCCTCCACTAATACTGTCCCCAGCAAAATGCTTTAGACAAACTGCTCCCAAACAGGGAAAATATCGCCAAAACATAAGCATATAAAAATTTATCATGTGGAAAGTACAAAGGAAAAAAAATACTCTGTCATGTTCTGCATTTCCTTCCCTCCATCCTTGCTTCCCACCCCGCTCACAAAGTGTTCTCTGTTTGACAGACAGATGGAAGAGGAACACTTTCTTTGGGCTGATAGGCAAAACCCGAGGCTGCTGCTGGGTTTGGACACAGCACAGGTCACAGTAACCAGCCTGTGGGATGGGGCTCTCTCCCCTCCCAAGCACACCTCCTCCTTTCCCTCGAGACTATTGCGAGGAAAGCTGAAACTGAAGCTGGCAACACAACAAGTCCTCAGGCATGGCAGGCTGGCCTGTGTTTCGTCTCCTCTTCCCAGCGGCCCTGCCTTCCCCAACCGCAGGGGAGAAGGAAGGTAAACTTAAACAACAGCTCTTTGTAGGTGCAGGAACTGAGAGCAGTGATAAGCTTAAAGGTGTGAAAACTACTACCTTACACACTGACTTCATATTCAAGCACTTCTGATTTGTAGCAGAAGGGAGACTATTGCTCTTGAAATGAGCCATCTCTGATATTTAGGGAGTTTCCAGCAGCAGTGAAAGCACCATCACTTGTATTACTGAACATCATTCACAATCCAGCATTTGCCTTGTATCATGATACAGACTCCATCAATGCCTTCCGAATGCAAAATACACATAGGAATCATGAGCTCTTCATCTGCCCTAGTGAACGCTAATCTAGCATATATCTGTACTAAGGCAGAAGACCTTAATGAAAATATACACAAGAAAACCCAAACCAAGAGGACTTCTTGGCCAGTCCCCAGCCTGCTTCCTCCCTTCCATCAGCTGGGACCAACCTCTCCCGAGGCTTGGTGAGCTCTGCAGAGCCAACCCCACTGACACCGTCGCTGCAACCAAGGACAGCTACAGGGAGAAGGGGTTAGATTCTCTGTTTATTGTTTCATTCTAGATTATGACATTTCAATTAATTAATACAGATCCTACTGTATTGTACATTCACCCCATCTCTATGATTACTCTGTGAAACGAGGCTGGGGATTGTGTAGTGATACTCGGCTTATGTGTGAAAAAGAATTAACGTACTTATACATTACAAAAACATAGTTTCAAATTCTCCTGTCTTTATCTTGTTTTCATTCTCTCCCATTACAATTAATATTGCCTATAGGAAATTCAAACCTTTCACGTTTTGCTTACTGATTGTGGTAGGAAGGGATGGAAGCAGAGGAGCACTGACAACTGGGACCTGGCCTGGCTGTTTCCTACTCCTCAGAACATCTACAGCACCACATTTGAAACACATCTGACTACAAAAGCTTTAATTATATCAGACAACATTTCATGATTTTATATACATACCAATCTGTTACAAATTAAACTAAAACAATCATAAACATTCTCAGTTACACAAAGTTCTAAAACCATACCAACCACATTGATTAGCCATAGCCTACGTATATAGTTTGCTATATGTGTAAACAGTTCACAGAATTAAAATCTTTTAAAATTTTTTTTTTTCTAGCCTATTCTGATTCACTGTTCATCTTTCTCTTGATTGTTCATGATACAGTAAACCCGAATAGGGATGGAGGAGCACTGATCAATAAGCACAAATCTTTTTTTACCTTTGCTTTCCATCTTATACCAAATCCATTTTAATACCATTGGGGGGAAAAAAATAAAACTCATCAGTCACCTGATGGAGTAATTCAAAACTTAACCAAACAGGGCTAATGGGTGAGAATTGAATTGAAAACACCTTGACAAAGAAAGCAATTTCTTTTCTTCGCACTCCTCAGAAGCCGTGGGTGATCACTGTAATCGAACCATCAACAGCGAGGGGCCGTCTGTCCCAAGGGTCCTTCATGTGAGCAACAATCAACAACAAAAAATTTTAGAGACTGACCCACATGCATTCAGTCCTGATTTGACTATGGCAGGCAGCATGCAGCTGAAAATCAATGTTTTGACGTTTTTCACATACCAATCCTTAAAAGTCAACACTAAACTTTTGATGAGAACAAAACACAAAAAGCAGGTTAAGAGGTTGCTTGCAGAAAGTCCAGTGTTACTCCAACAGCTAACAAACCTCTAATCAGCTGAGATTTTCACCCTACCATGAAGCACTCATTTTTTAGTATCCAACAGCCATGGGGCGGGGGAGTACAGAAAACAACCTTTACACTAGCACTTATGATATGAGTCTCCTCTAGTATTAGTCTGTGCAGCTAATGAAGATATTCCAGTCATTTACCAAACCACCTAGACAGAATCCCCAAACCTTGGGGTTTTTCCACAGAAAACAAAGAAAACATTAAGAAAGGGTCTCCCAGAAGTTTCCGAGCCAGTGACTGTACACAATGCACGCTGAGAGCAAGCGGCTCAGCTGATCCAGCAGAGGCACCATGGCTTTGGCACCTGACGTCCTGGGGAACAGAGACCCCTCTGACCCCCGCCGAGGGCCTCACAGGACAGGAGCACAGGCTCCACGGACATCCCTCCCTGGGATGCTCCCAAGCCAGGCACCTCTCCCTCAATAAGCCTTTGAAGGTGGAACAACACACACAATGGAAGGCTAACGCCATTTATTCCTTTGGCGTTTTCTTACTGAAAAAAATACAGACCATTTTACTAAAACAAACTCCGACACAGCTGCACCTCTTCAACTGCTTCAAAAAACTCTGAAGAGTCACAAAGTAGTTACAGAGGGCACCAAGAAAAAATTTGATATTCTTTTTTGTTCAGCTTCATTAACAGTATTTGTCCCTCTCTGCTTCAGTCAGCAGCGCAACACACTGAGAATTGGAAGACACACACTCTGGTTTTCAGTCCTGCCAGTTACCTGCTGCATGATCTTACGTCATTTCAGGTTCCCAAATATCATGAGATCTTCCTTGGAAAAAGGAATTATTTTTGATTCAGAACCTTTTCAGGCATTAAAAAAAGGACACTTCCATGTAAGCTCAGGTTTAATAATTTTAAAGCAGAAGCTACACATATACATAAGACAAGTAAAAGCTAGCCAAAGGGTTTTCTCGCAGGTGTCTGCAGTTACTTAGGTCAAAATTCCCAATTATGTGCCAGAGTGGGGTCAGCAAAACAGGGGATGTAAATGGTATTCTAATATACATAAAGGGGCTGTAACCAGAATGGTATTGTGTTCTGCTGCCCTGCAGGCAGGAGATCTGGGTTCCAGTCTCTAAGAGTTACTAATCCCAAAGCACATTCAGTAACTAGGAAACTCCAAGACATTTCTTGGTATCACGTACTTCAGTGATAAAACAGAAGAGTTACATTTCTCTGATGATTTCTAAAGTACTATTTATTTAGAACAGCAAAGTAGGAGGGTGATGTAGATGCATGATTTCAATTTACATCCCATTAGAAATTAACTGTGATGTGGTTAGAGTGCAAAACTATTTTACCTTATGAAACCTCAATGCCCCATGCCTGCTTTGTCTAGTGGAATCTCAAATAAATCATACACAAAATAGTGAAAATTAATTTAACAGTGTGATAATAGCAAACAATATATTTCACTCTAACAGAAAAAGCTAAAGTTCAAAACAACACACGGCACTCGCATGGCCCATGTGGGGTCAGAGCTCAACACATCCTTTGTAAATTGAGCCTTTCCAGAAAGCAAGGTCAGAAGCTGCCTTCTCCCATTTCAGCAGTCTGCATTCAAACTTAGCTGTCCTAAAAGTACAAGAACGCACATCTGAGGCGGTAACTTCAATGAAGGCACCCTGCAAGGTCCACAGCTACGCTGCCGGGTGGAAGCCCAACCCAGGCCTGGCTGCCTTGCTGACCGGAAAGCCGGGGTACACCCGTCAGGCTGCAGGCTCCTGCTGGTCGGTCACCCGGGCACTGAGGCAAAGACGTGGCCCAGAGAGTGGTTACTACCACCCAGAGTAGAAAGAAGAGAGAAAACAGACCTGTGCATACTCAGAAGAGGAATGGGGTGTTTGAGCTGCTAAGGACTACAGGAAGGAAGAGAGTATTACAGAAAGATGGGCCATCCATATGTTTGAACTGGGTATTTCTGCCTCTTAAGTAATGAAGGTCTTAATTTTACTTTCCACAGAGCATTACAGCAGAAAGAAGTGAGATAAGGACAGGGAAACCATGAGTAATGAGTGTGTATGCACCAGATATATAGTAGTCAAAAATATTAGCAAGGGAAAAATGTTATTATTATTATTGATGTGAAAGAACAAGGAATGACTTATTAATAAATCAACAACAGCATAACTTAAGGCTATGTCTCATCTGAAACATCTATTTACCAAATAAATCTGATGCTAATATTTCAGAATGCACCTATAAACCCGCACAACAGTAACAGCCGTCAACACACAGAATGCACGAGGAGCTGAAATATATGACACTGCCTGTAATATTCTGCATTATACTACATTAACCTGTGAGAAATTTTTCATAAAAAGGCCTCCTCTCAACCACTGCCCTTCTCTCACTACCCAATTTCTCTGTGTTCACTGTTTGCCTAAAAGGATTAGATGCTATTATGTCTTCCACATGTTGGAAGGGCTGTATCATTCTAGCATCCATTTTGTATCTCTTTCTCCAACTTCTTCCTTGACGTAGATCATTACACAAACCTCAGGTTACCTACAAGCCCCACACCACTAATCACTTCTAGTTGTTTCACACCCATGCTCTGTCCTCCTGCACACTCCCTGTCTCCACCAGTAATGCAGCACTGCTGCTATGGCTGCACGTTCGCCACAGGAAGGCTTAAAAGGATGATCTGAATGATCAGTACAGTTTGATAACAATTTGGTAACTACCTGGAGCTTTCTTCTTTATTCTTCTGTTTGCTTCTGAAAACAACACGAAATTCACCTCTAGGAGAAACAGCTGAGCTCTATGAATGTATGTGAAACCTAGACAAGTAACAGCGTACAGTTGAAATTAATGCTAAAGGCTAATAATTTCTGATCCAAACACAAATTAAAGTCATGACCACATGGGCCCCAAGAAAACAGCATTGTTGTCTTGTTGGTCATTTATCAGGAAAATGAAAAAGCTAAGAATACCAAGAATTAATCATAGGTGCCAACCAATCTTCACAAGGCATAAAAAAGAATTTTCAGAGGAAGCATTAAAATGTTTCCAGACGAGCAAATTCTTATGCTAAAATACACTATGCTGCAGCAGAAACCAATCATTAACCACATGTGTGCACTTCTCATCACGAACAATTCAATATGCAACTAGATAAAAGCAAAGTTGCTTTGCTTTAAGATAACTAATTCCATTTTTTTTATTAACGAAGTCTAACCATAATTACCTATGTTGACAATTTCATAATCAATGGGATACAATGTACTTGTAAATTATGTCTATACAAAATAAGGTACCCTCTTACTGCACCTTTTTAATTGTTTTGATAATTAGTAAGACAACATACAGGGTATTAAAACACTGCTGCACCTTTCAAGTAGAAAGTCATACTCTCTCTCAAGCAAGCTTCAGATAACTCCTCCCTTATCTTGAGCCTTCCATCACTCTGATAAACAAAATCAGCACACTTGTCAGAGCAGAGAACATCCACTCATTTCTGAAAACTGAAAAGACTAAAAATAGATTTGAAGAATTACGGATGTGCAAATTTCACATCTTAATTTTAACAAGATATTATAGATAACTCATTATTGCTTAAATTCATCATTCCTATCAAGGGGCTAACCTGCTCTAGGCAAAACAGGAGGCCTGTGAGCTGTGTGTCTTGTCCATGTATGCTGAAAAGCATGCCCAGGACAGAACCGGAGCCTGAAGCCCCACCTGACCACAGAGGATTTCATTTCAGGGTAGGTAAATTCTACAGAATAACATTCTGCTTAAAACTGTAAAGTATACCTCCTTTCTTCAGGGAAAGTTCTGTTTATTATCTTCATCAATGACCTGGACAAGGGGATTGAGTGCACCCTCAGTCAGTTTGGAGACAACACCAAGTTGGGTGGGAGTGTTGATCTGCTGGAGGGTAGGAAGGCTCTGCAGAGGAGGGATCTGGACAGGCTGGATCGATGGGCCAAGGTCACTCGTATGAAGTTCAACAAGGCCAAGGGTCAGGTCCTGCAACTGGGTCACAACAACCCCATGCAATGCTACAGGCTTGGGGAAGAGTGGCTGGTGAGCTGCCCGGTGGAAAAGGACCTGGGGGTGCTGGTTGACAGCCGGCTGAACATGAGCCAGCAATGTGCTCAGGTGGCCAAGGCGGCTAATGGCACCCAGGCCTGTATCAGAAACAGTGTGGCCAGCAGGACTAGGGTAGTGATTGTCCCTCTGTACTCGGCACTGGTGAGGCCACACCTCAAATACTGTGTTCAGTTTTGGGCCCCTCACTACAAGAAAGACCTTGAGGTGCACGAGTGAGTCCAGAGAAGGGCAACGAAGGTGGTGAAGGGTCTGGAGCACAAGTCTGATGAGGAGCAGCTGAGAGAGCTGGGGGTGTTTAGCCTGGAGAAAAGGAGGCTGAGGGGAGACCTGATCACTGTCTACAACTACCTGAAAGGAGGTTGTAGCCAGGTGGGGGTCGGTCTCTTCTCCCAGGCAACCAGTGACAGGACAAGAGGCAATGGCCTCAAGTTGCACCAGGGGAGGTTTATATTGGATATTAGGAAAAATTTCTTCACTGAAAGGGTTGTCAAGCACTGGAAGAGGCCGCCCAGGGAAGTGCTGGAGTCACCATCCCTGGAGGTATTTAGAAGATGTGTAGACATGGTGCTGAGGTACATGGTTTAGCAGTAGGCTTGGCCATGCTAGGTTTAGAGTTGGACTCGACGATCTTAAAGGTCCTTTCCAACCTAAACGATTCCATGATTCTATGAAAAGGAACAGTTAAGATTCCAGAAATAAAATCCTGTTCTACGTCAACTCCACATGCTCACTTTCCATTTGCCTTCCCAGGGCCAATATACCACCTTAAGATATGTATGACTTAGAAACTTTATTTTGGACACACAAAGTCATTTTTATCACAAAGTTTTCTCCCATTGTAGCAATGGGGGGTGGAGGGGGGCAGGGGGAAAGAACTTAGCAAGGATACACAACCTACATCCTATCGTACAGCAGTAGTTTTAGCCCATATTTTTTCTTGAAATATGGACATATTGCATGAGATGCTATTCCAGAACACGACGACATCATCAGTCATCCTTCGTAAGGTATGGTAAAGGCTTAGATTGCTTTTAAAGATTCCCGAAGAAATAATTATGGCGAAAAACCTGTATCTCTTGTTTTCCAAATTCAAATACAAGATACTGGAAGGTCACCTACTCTAAAATGCATAAACCTTTTAATTTCTGGTGCTTCCCCAAGGGCACAAGTGTCAGTCATTTTGCTTGAGAACACCATCTCAGATTTGAAAAACCTAAAAGATCACAATTCATATTGTAGGTTGCCCACCGAAAAAGTTACAAAACTACCCATTAACAGCAAGGCCAATAGAGTATAATGGGTTATTCATTTTACTTTCACTTAATAGCTATAGGAGTCACCTGCACAGGTACGTCCACCAACAGCCACAATCCTAAGTCTTTCATTTAAAGTTTATTTATTAAACAGTTATGCATATTCGACAAGGTCTCCACAAAAGCAATGTATTTTGAAATCAGTGAACCCAAAAGAGTTTACAAGGAATGAAAAGAGAATGAAGATGTGTCAGATCATGGAAGTACACTTAGTACCACCTTTCTGAGCAATTTACCCCAACACACTTAAAAAGAAGAAAGATGGATGTCTGTGAAATTGAGAAACGAAAGACTAAGCTCAGCCAAGGGTCAGAGAAAGCACAAAGTCTGAGGCTGTGCTATTTCCAGGCACAAATAAAATCAAGCGTGTACCAAAATATTATTTTCCCGAGTGCTGAGAAGCCCTGCCACTGGCTGACTGAGGAATGCTGGTGGTTACTGATCACTTCTCTTAATGCAAGGGGCTTAAAGCTGTCCAGGTCATAAGCAAATGTTTGAAGATGTGACATGTGAAGAGGGTCAACAACAAAGCCTAGCTTTAATCCCTTTGTGAGAAGCAGGAAGAGGAATTTACCTCATATATAAAACACATCTATGTCCAGTGAAGTATAAAACTTCCAGAGGTGCACAAGCAAGGCATTATGCCTTCTTTGCTTTTTTGCATGCTGGGAAAGACTGGGAAGGAGGAGAGTAGCCCTTCTCATGGGCTGGATGTAGTGAAGCACAAGGAACGGTTGTATGCCAGGCAGGGAGCTGAGCTTTAACGCACCAAGTGTATTAATCACTGGTGGTATCTTCTCCCAGCCTTAGTCAAGAGTAGCGCAACCAATTAGTCCAAACGGGTGGACCTGAGAATACGAGAGGCTTAACTATTAGTTAACATAACTTCCATCATTTCTAATTGGATTGTGACTAAATTCCCAGCACTGATAATACCAAAATGAGATCAGAGGGGAAAGCCTCCATATTCCCTTTGCACAAAGACTGGAAACAGCTCTCCCCTGCTGTTGTACAATAGCACTGACCACCCAAAGATCTGCGGCTTTAACTAAGAGACCCATCTCGCTGCCTGTTGAACGCTTGTGAGGAGGTTCTTATCGTGATGCTTCTTCATGAACTTCAAAAAACAGTCCAGAAACAGTGAAAACAATTAAAAGGCCAAATGTTAAATGATGTTAGTCTATGCAAAGGAAGATTAGAATAAAAAAAATTAATTAAAAAAAGGACCTGATCTGGCCTGGGGAGGAGGAGAGTAAAGTAACTGTGCTTTTAAGGGTTGCTGAAAGATTAGATTTTCATTTGGAGATCTCTTGATCAAGCATTTGAGGACAGAGAGCTATGCAAGCTCCAGACTCTGTAGCCGTGCGCTGCTAAGCCAGAGCACATCTTCAGACTCCCTTGCATCCCATCAGAACTCCTGTAACCATTCCTGACACTCATTTGCTTGACCCATTTTTGATAAACAAAGAATGGAGTACTTGAAGTATTTTTCCCCCTTGTTCATCCCATTCTTCACTAGTCTCTTGTTTTACGGTCAGAGGTTAAACTGCTGACCTCTCACCTTCAAGGCAAGTTTTTCCCCCCTTCCATAAAAGGTTTTTCACAGTGTGCAGCATTTGGATTAGCCCCTATCCCCTTGAACAAAAGCTATCCCTTTGTACTACTGGTTTGGGCATGGAGTCCGTACATCAGAGGAAGCTGCTCCTACTTACCATTCACAATAACTATATTGTGAGGCCCCTCTAACGCCTCGTCTCTCAGTGTCTAGACTTTCACCCAACCAGCCAGCAAAAAGAAAATCCTGTAAAGCACTCAACTGAAAATTAACTATGGTATCCTGTTGTGAACCTGATGAAGACGTTATTTGAACATACGGTAAAACTTTCCATTGTTTAACATAAAGATAAGAGAAAAACTTTTAGAGCCCTAAGCTTTAAATAGTCATAGGGATCAATTCCCTCATGGGTCAGTAAATGCATTTTATCAGCAAGCAGCTATTGATTATGTGTGTCTGAAATAATACACAGATTATTAAATTATACTCAAGCGCCTAGCATTCTGGATATCTACAGAGCCTAACTTTATACTCACTAAGGATACACTAAGGCAAAGTTCAAGACACAGGAAAAGAAGTGTATCTTCCAGAATTAATTGAAAGCACAGTATCAATTCTGCCCACTGCCTCAGTTATCTTAAGCAATTAAAACCACCAAAGTATGGCAACAGAATATTTTATGCTTTGCTGTATGGAACAAGATGTCTAAGTGCTCAGCATCACTTGTCATCAGAAAAGGAGAACTCTAGGCAAGAAAGGGTATCTATACAGTTAGAAAGCAAATAAACTATGGGATTTTCCCGGGGGGGGGACACCAACCCAAAACACCACACACTGCAATGACTTGTATTTTGTTTCTTTGTAACACTTGCATTTCTATACCATAAATAATACACAGTGGCAAGAAAGTTTACTGAAGTGGACTAACATTAATAAACATCTATTCTTTCATCTGGAGGGGAAAAAAAAAAAAAAATCTGTAAGCAGGCCAGGAAAAAAAACAAACCTAGATCTGAGCAATATTTTAATCTTTGAATAAGCATATGATATATTGTAAATCACTGAAAAGAATTTATTATTGCAGACAAATAAGTGTGTGGTTGTGGAGTTTTTATGGCCTCTCGGTGTGTATTTTGGAAAGAATTCCTGGGGCTTTGCTAGGAGAATAAGCCACAGCTGAAGAAACGCATCTCTCTCACCAATTTCACCAATCTGTTTTTGAAAAGAGAGCCAGAGTGTGACAAAATAAGAGGCAAGCGAATTGCTGTTCAGCATAGGTTGATTGACTGGGGGAACATGATGGTGTTTGCTTCTTTGGGGTTTTTTTTTGTTTGTTTTTTAAAGTGTGTTTTGTGCCAAAACAAGAAAGTGTGAAATCATCCTTGTCATAACAGGAAAAACAAAACACCCCACATTTATCCCTTACCAGCTACCCTACAGGGCTTGGTCACTGCAGCAGCATGTGGAAAGCAATGGGACTTGAAAGCCTGGAAACAAATGCAACTGTAACTGCAATGCCCCAGGACAGGAATAACAGCAACCTCAATTCTCTCAACAGGCAGAAAAGGTTGGATTTGTGAAGGAAGCAGAAAACTGGAGATAACCTTCTCTGTCTTCATGGAATATCAGACATCAGGCACACGCCACCGTCTCCCTCTGCCATACAGGACAGTCATGCTTAGTCAGGTCAAGTATTTTAATGTTCTTTGTAATGCCCTTTAAAAAAAAAAAATCCCACATGGTATAGCTGCCATCATACCTAGAAACTGCTAGATGTTAGTATATTTAGCTATAAAAATACTGGAGTGAACTCTGATGTGTTTTAGGCTCTGTGACCTTTCCCAAGACTGACCACTGGACTGCTTACCAAGGAGATGTACTGCGTGCTACAGTCACCGGCAGCAGTGCCTGCTGCACCGCAACACGAGCTCAAACACCCTCGGCCTCGTACTGAGCTACTTTCACTCACAGTTACCATACACAAACCCCACCATACTAACACTAATCTCCAGAAGTGATACAAAGAAATAGCAATAAAGAGGCATTTACTACAATTAAACTGGAAAGGAAAATGGTTGCCTTCTACACCACAGATCAGATACGCCTCCTGCTCCATGCCCACTGCACTCTGCTTTCTCTACAGACAAGGTCTTCTCAGTGCAAGATGGCAATGGATGCTCAACTTGATATATCAACATTCAATTTACTTTTAAATAGGTTGGCAAAATCAGTAACTACGAGAGAGATTCTTAAATGAGAATTTAAGGTCATTAAAATCAAAACTATAAAATAACCACTTTTCTCTGAAGCTGAGTAGTGCTACACAGGAACCTAAGTCAGCTCCCCAAAGCAACGCAGCCGCCAGGGAAGAAAAACAACAGAGGATCTAATACTATAACACTGCTCGTAGTACCAAAGAATTTGCTTATTTATAGATATTCACTGTGAATGTGATTCAACAAGTTGCAGATTTTCACACATATGTAGGCCCATCTGAGAGGATATATGTAAACTGATTTCAGATAGACAAAACACCTGGGAAGAAAGGTAGTCTGAATAGGAACAAATCCAGATCAACAACTCAAGAGTATGATAACAGATTTATCTTTAAATAAAGATTTGTTTATTTTGATTTATTTTCTTACGATTCGTTATTATTTTTAGTTCTAAACAAGGTTACTGAGAGGAAAAAAAAATATTAACATGGGAGACTTAAAAAATCAGAACACTCTGAAATTCTCCCTGTGGCTAGAAGTAAAAATCCAAAGTTCTTCCTACACTGAAAATACGTTTTGAGCCATTTTCACATTCTCTTTTCTGACCCCACGTTTAGTACCACAGCATCAGGAAAAAAATACTCTGAAGAGCTGCATTATACGAGATCAGATGACCTACTGATTTGAAGCTTTAGAAACAGACACAGAACTCAAAAAGTTGTGGTTTGGGGGTGGTGATGTTTGTTTTTACAACTCTATGTATTTATAATCTTGTTATGAGAAGTAGCAAATTCTCCACCATAAGTAAAAGCGATGAAATGCTTCCAAGCATGGGGGAAAAAAAAAAGTATGAATCATCACTCTGCTACTATAGAAATCCATAACATGACAGCACCTTGGATATTTCATGCAGTTCTGACCATCTCCTCCTCAAAAACCAAAAAAGATCGAGAGAAAAATATAAAAGGATCTATCACAGGTATGGA
This sequence comes from Cariama cristata, assembly GCF_000690535.1. NCBI lineage: Eukaryota > Metazoa > Chordata > Aves > Cariamiformes > Cariamidae > Cariama > Cariama cristata. The sequence continues at coordinate 112,148 of NW_009632677.1, forward strand.
AAAGCACCTACTTATGGTCTGGTTCAATAAATTACATTCTTAGGTTAGAGAGGCAGCTGTGGGGGGATAAAAGATCACCCATAGTGCAAGTGAACATGAAAAGGAAACTAATAGTCCCTATTTCTTGTAATACAAGACATATAGTCCAAGTGAATCAACAGTAGCATGTTTAAAACCAACAGAAGGATACTGCTCACAAGCTCCGTACTGCAGCCATGGTCAGGACTGCCCCAGGACACTGCACGCTGGAGATGGGATGCTGGCATCCACCGAGGCAGTTTTTGGGTGGTGACAGAGGGCACACTGTGCCTGCACCTGCCACCGCCAGCTGCCACACACAGACAGAGGAACAAACTCCTGCAAAACCTATTCCTGGTTTTTCTTCTCTGCCTAGAAGGCTAGAATCTGTATTTTGATGCATTTTCCATTTTAGTTTCAGTTAGAAATACAAGTACAGAGTCGCACCAGGAATGTGACCACAAGGAGCGGGTCCCGGGGGGGCAGCCCACCAAACCCTCACCTAGTCAGGCCGGTCCCCTTTCATCCGGACAGAGCAGTTTTCACACAGGCAAAAGGGAGGCCTGATGCTTTTGGAGACCACTAGAAATGGGTAATGGTTTAGTTTTGGATCCACTCAGGAAAGAAGTTGCATCCAGTGCAGGGAAGGATTTGTATTTTAGACTGGGGATCAGGTGGTTTGTTCCAAGCAGGCAGCCTTGTTTTCCAAGAGTGCATGCTGAGCTCCTTGCAGCAACATCAGACCTATTTTAAGCTGCCAGATCTGGAAAGCAGAGTTTAGAATATCTCAGAAGAAATCTTCTGGATAATTCAACCAGATTCAGGTCATGCTGGCCAGTATCACCAAAGCACTGAACTGCAACACCTGCTGTGGCTAACTTCAGCTGGTTTTATCAACCGGTGTTTCAACAGTTATGCGAAAGGGGACACACGCCTTCACATAGAGATCACATATGCATTAAACAACAAGGAACACAGATAACTCATCTGCAATAAAAAAAAAAAAAAAAAAAATCTTTACTTCTCCCGGTGATGAGAAGCAATGTCTTTCTTTTGCACAGAACTGTTGAAAGATAAATTTTCAAACATAAAATTCTAATTTAAGAATACATTTCTGTGGTTCTTCAAATTACATAGCATCTCCTTAACGAAAAGCCTCAGTCACAACTCCCTCCCACATACGCTTGCACCCAAAATGAAAACCAAAAATGAGAAGACAGCAAAACGAGGAACCAACTGCACTGGGGTAAGGGGTACTTCATTAAGCTACTGAGCAAGAAACTGAAATCTCATTTCTGATGTTCTAAAATTTATTTTATAGACAGTTATAAACCAAACACACAAAATATATTTAAGAATCACCCTGCACAGATGACTTGATCTACTTTGTCCTCTTCTCCATCTATATGCTATTGTTTACCATCTTGTTCTTTCTTATACTTAGAGACAAAATTATTTACATTGTTTTCCATTCCTGATCTACAAGCATATAACCAAATTAACATCTAAACAATTATGCAATATGCACCATCCAAGAAGGACCGCATATAAGTAAACTACACACAAATGTACACCTAAAACCCTTCTTAACACTGACAGATATACAAAGAATTACTCATTCAGCACCGCTTTTAGGCTCTTCAATAATTTTAATCTCAATTAGTCAGTTACTAAAATTGCTTCAAAAATGGGAGTTATAGTTCTACACGTACAAAGGGATATGTTTTTAAGCCATAGTACAACGTATGAGTCATTTCAAGTACAACAAAGCCCTGCAGCTAAATTTAAAAAGAAAAAGATTGCTGAATACAATCCTCAAGTAATATTTGAAAACTACCTAAGAAAAATCTGACTACAAACTGTTCATTTTTTCCCCCAGAAAGGTTCTAATAAAGGGTAAGCAAATACATCACTTACTTGTTTTGCTTTTGGAATGAAAGTCTACAGCAGTTTAAAAAAAAAAAAACCTGCACTTTACTGTTTGTTATTTCTTTGCTAAACATACAGGAAGGTTTTGATAACAAGAAGCAAGCACAGCAGATTCATCCATTTTTATAGTTCTTTAAAATATTGATCTATTTTTAAATCCTGTGTTTTATGTAGAAAGCAATACCGATCTAGTATTGACAGAAGCAATTATCAGATGCTCTGAAATGCTAAAAACACATTACGAACATGGCAAAAGTTTCAGCCTGAACTATCAACACCTCAGTTTACTTCACTACTCTCTGCACTTTAACCTAGCTTTTATTGAATAAAAAGAAAGAAATCAAATAAACTCTGTTATCTTAAATGTAACACATCTGTGTGGTACCTTGAACCCTGAGAACCGAGTTCAGCAATATTCTCCCCTCTAAAAACAAAGACACGAAGAGCTACACACCAGCGCAATCCTAACCTGCCCCCTCTCTGAAATCAGTCGTTGCTCGTTGGATTTTCTTTCCATGTTTCCTAGCTGCTCTCCATATGCCACAGGGAGCCATTCACCCATTAACAGTCACACAAACCCACTCCTTTTCCTGGGCCAGTTTTCTTACGCGGCACAAATGTAGAGAAGCAAAGCAACACTGGGACTGTAGTACGAGGTGACAGGAGCCCTTTCAGCTTTCCCTGCCACAAAGGGGATCAAAAGAAAGAGGTGCCAAATCACACCTCTCTCTTAGCAAGGCATAAGGCACCCAAACCCCCAACGGTAATAATAGAAAGCAGAGTGGGTACCAGTCTCACAACTGCTATTCCTTGAAGACTGACAAGGTATTAAGTAACTACAGATGTGTTTGATGAGCTATGGGTAAAATGGTATGTAGTTTTTAAACTACTAATTTACTGATTTTCCTGGATTAAGAGTATCTTGAAACAACATCTTGCAAACATGTTGATGCATTGGGCAACTTTAACAATGCTTTAATGAAGCTTTTGGTAAATATCCTTCTTGAATAAAGCCAAGAACAATTTTCTTTTTGAAGTTACAGGTCAGTAGGAAGTTCTAACTTTCACATAGATTTGCAGTTGAAGTGCTGCTGTGGTGCAAAGGTAATAATACATAGTCTGTTTAATCCTTCCAATAGTAGATGTTACAGCACTTCAAGGAGGTCTCAATCACAGTCCCCTCCTATTTCATGATAAAATAGCCTACAAAGAGGCGCTTTTTTTAAAGGTTTTCTACTGCTTAAATATGTTTAAAAGGTTACACAGTGGTTTTTCTCTGCTGTCTTACCCACCAAACTCAGATTATTTGAGGTGAAACTGTAGCTTAACCACAGACTTCATTCACCCTCACTGGCTCCTGCTTGAAGGGGAGCTCATAAAAGGTGCTTTAACTACAGCCAAATACATTGCTAATTAAGGTGTAGTCACCAATGAACAAAACCAAACAAACTCAGCTCATTTTTTGATATTAAAAAATGGTATTTCAAAAAAATATTTACTTCAGGAACAAGAAAAGCTAACACTTAGAAAAACTATGTAATTTCTCTATAATGCACTTATATCTTGATTACCAGCAATGAGAGCCAGCATATATACGCCATTTTCTTCATGGCAGTTTCAGGAGTGCTTATCCCCTCACTAGTACTTGAGTTACACCAACACAATTCCTGTGCAGCCACACAGCAACTAAGACACCTTCTGCTTTCTCCTGGCTGTCTGGGGAAAGATAGGTTGTAGAACAGAAGACAGTAATGCTTATCACTAGCACCAGAAAACCACTACCAAGAAATGCACCACGCTCAGTATTAGTCATTCATTTCAAACCTGAAGTGTCTATTTCCTGGAAAATGCTATTCAAAAATTTGGCTTGTTTTTGCAGAACTCGCCTAATGGATGCTTATTAGCAGCAAAGTTCATTGATGTGGCACACAGTAATGCATCACCCGGGCTTTCAGTGACACAATCCTGGCTTTCTTCACTCCCCTTCAGGGGTGACTGGTGCTTGCACGTCCTACTAACATACAGTATGTGTTTTACCTTTGTGGAACCATTTTTTTTCCCCAGTTTGGCTGAAGCTCAACATCAGCAAAGTCCAACAGGGATCTAAGATTATGTTTGGCCCTTACAATGTGGTGTTTTATTCATCCTTTTCCCGTAGCGCTGCTAAGTCAAATGAAAATATAAACCTCACACAAGCAAAGGAGGAAGCATAGACAATAACAGGACACTCAAAAGAAAAAGCAAAAAAAAAAAATCTAGAGCTAGCTCTGTAAACTATTCCAGAATTGAAAAACTTTGTAGCCTACTAATAACTACTGAGCCATCTAGCCACAAGTTAGGAAGATATATCATACATTGTTTATAAAATGCTTTTTCTTTGTTGACTTACTACCATTCAAAACCAGACTTGGTTGGTACTCTGTATAATACTGTGTTTTGTATCACCATATCTTTGGTATATATGATCAGTTTTCTGGGCATAGGAATTTCTAGAGAGAAAGAATGCAGTTCATCAAACATAAAGCAGATTTTATCCAACACCTGTGCATTCTATCAATGCCCATAACTTCTAACACAGCTACATATGAAAGAGCAATCTTGTTTCACTGCTTACATATTTTATTTGAAAATAATTAAAAAATATATTATAATGTCTGAGAATTTCAGATTGGAGGAGTCAGTTAGCATACCTCAACAAACCACCATTTTCCATCGCTGCTCTATAGTAAACATTATCTTAAGAATCTAATGGAGTTGAAAACATTGATTTCAAATTCATCTCTCTCAACCATTGGTGTTCAAAGCAGATCTGAGAATAAAATCTGTCTCTCTGCCTAACCCTGCATATTTGCAATATTCACATCATTCCAGTATGTCTAGCTGATACACTGCAGAGTTAAACAAAATCCTCCAGAAATGTTGGCGAACAATGAATATGATGGGGCAATTAAACTTTAGAACTATTGACTTATATTTCAAATGGGTTTCTTTGTTTTCTAAGATGTATTATTTTCTTGTAATGGATCAGTATTGCTCTGTTGCAGGAATATTAATTTAAGATAACACAGAGCATGCACTATCATTTCTTTTTGTTTTACATACAGGACATGACTTTTAATATTCCCATGAAATAGATTAATTGAATATATTGTTCTAGCACCTTCTGTCCTGGCAAGACTTTTTGTCTTGCTCACTGGAAGATGAGTATTTCAAGATGTGCTGACAATCAAAACATAACTGGTCAAGCTTAGAAGAGTAATTTCTAGTGTTAAAATACACAGGAGCAGAGCTCCAGTAGCAGAAGTACCCCAGTAACATACAGCAACATCAAGTGCGCCTGTTACATTAAGATATAAGGAGTGTACACGACAAGACACAAAGCAAACAATGCACTTTTACCAGATTATAAAATCCTATTACGTTTTTAAGACACAACGTAAGCAATTCTGATTTGGCTCCACACACAGCCCAGTTATGTTCCCAGCAGGAATCCAGAAGAACTGCATATACTAAGGGTATATATTTACTTTGCACAGATTGACTCTAAATCCATGTCACAATACAATTGTAATTTACAATACAATCGTAATGAGTGCCTCTGCAACTGCCCTAAGCCGAATTCATTTCAGACTCTCTTTTACTGAACTCATTAATGGTGATGTTAATTGGTGAGTGTACAGGTCATTCTGCAATCCCAGGCCACAATTTACTGAAGTGACTGCATTCACAGCCAAATTTTTACCCTGAATACTTCTGTCTCCCTTTAGATCGGCTATTGAGCATTTTAAAACTTGGACAGCGTATGAAGTACAGTCACTGTTCACCAGAAAGCCCAAATTTCTACTGGGTACTCCTTTTGCAGAGTATGTCTTGTAACAAGGTATCTTTGTTTTCACACAGATTACCACACAGAGTATTTTTCAGTTTACGAGGGTCAAGCTATCATAGAAACCACCACCGACCAAAACACCCAGCTACGAGAAGTCACACAGATGGATTCTGTGAGAGCAAATGCTGTTACCAAGATGTTTTCTGGGAAATGCAGAGAAAAGCAGTGTTTCAGAGCTGAGACACCTTCAGTCCCATTTAGGAGAGTCAGGCAAGCCTACAAATTGAATTTAGGGCTGGGAGCAAAGTACTTTTTCTAGAGCTTCAAAGCACGCTCCAGTTTCAGATCTTTCTCAACTATTTAAAACGCACAAAGCAGACCAAGCCCATGTTCCCCAGCCACTTACAAAGAAAGTGTGCAGGCTTTGCCTGTCCTCATGGATTTCTTGGCTTCAAGAGCTCTGCTGTCCACAGGCAACACCAATTCACCTACCCTTCTATTTCCAACCTTCATCCTATTTCAATTCCACTGAAAGTTCTGGTACTTTAATTTATTTTTACTATTGTTTGATCATTCTTCATCATTTTCCCCAATAGTAGAAGCTGAAAGGATTTCTGTTTTGTTCACTGCTGAAAACACAATGCAAACTGCCTCCAAGGATTATGAGGCCTGACAAGTATTCTCAACGACAAAGTAGTTTGCTAGATCTGTTAGCGTCCAGTAATGCCACACAAAACTGTTTACTTAAAAAGAAGACAGTGACCATAACTAGTTGCCAGAGAATTTAAGGCAAGCTTCAATTTATTATGTTTTTTATTGCCAATGAACAATGTTTTCAACCAGGCATTTCAGATGTGGTTAACTCAAGCATTTTTTTTTTTTGTCACACAGTTCTATAGCATTGATTTCTAACATCATAACCAGAATGCAAAAGAATACATTTCAAATTATTCTTTGTAAAATACAACATACTATATCAAGACTGAGAAAGAGAATTCTCTTTTTAAATTGCTTACTTATTAATTACACATACTAGTTTGATCTGACTTTTTTCCCCCTGGCTGACACTTGTATATGCATTTTTAGACTAGACCTTGCAAGATGCTACAGGGCTCTGACCCCAAGTACGAGCAGATGTGAACATGTACCTACATTGCATGGGACATGCCCATTCCCAGAAACTAAAATGGGTTTACTCAGATGCACCTCTTAAAATCCCTGATCGAAACTGCTTCTGAATGCTCAGAACCTCACCTAACTCAGTTTCCAGTGTCAGAAAGCTTTACCTGCCCTGGCACACAACCACTGTCATCACACAACCACTGTCATCACACAACCACTGTCATCACACAACCACTGTCATCACACAACCACTGTCATCACAGCTACCTGTGACAGGACAGGAAAAAAAAAGCAGCTCATTAGTTTCAGCTGAAGAAGTAAGCGATTCATCTGCTGCTAGGGAACTACAGTTCTTTTTATCTGGCAATATTCTTCGCAGGGAGAAGATACTTAGAATATGAATACCAGCAAAACTCTTTCCTGGACACCAAGTTTTTCAGAATTTCCCATGTTGTGTCATGATACCTTTACCTATTTTCAGTTCTATGAATTACTGCATGATACCCATCTAGCAGAATCGTGCTCTTTAGAAAGAACTTTGTTCACACACAATGTAAATGTAATCTACCTCCAAATATGCAATGTCTTAAAGTGACCATGAGTGACAGGGATCTAAGTTTGAGTATTTATTTTTTTCGTTAAGAGCTAAGTTTTACTATATGAACAGAAAACTGGAAGGCACCAGCAAAGTTGTTGAACCAATTTCCTCAAAAAAAGGACAAGAGTTTAACATAACCCTGACACAATTCCACCACTCAGAGTACCCTAGAAGCCCAAAAGCCATCAGGAAGATGGCAGGAGAGAATAAGGGCATCCCTAGTTTTTTTTTCAGTTTCCTGAACCAGCAATACATTTATTTTAACAAACCCAAAAACTTTAAATTAATGCTCAGAGATGAAACAATGGCCTACACTACACTGCATGGCATGAAAGTCCCACCAGTTCCTCCGTATCTGACCTGCGTGAGAAACATTTCCTGTCAGCTCCAGAAGCAGCCTCACCAGCCGAAGGGCGAGTGTACCCGCAGAGCAAGCCTGCCAGGTGCCGCCAAGAAGCAGGAAGGATGCTTACCCCACGTGCTGCTTATAACCGTGCTAGCTATTCAAAGTAAAACACAAAGAGCAAACACACACAGTTTAGGAGCCAAATGACCTCCAAAGGATAGGAAGAGGACGCATGAATGACCCACTCTTGTTAGCAAGACTAAGTTACAATAATGGTTTCCTTCTTGTCACTCTAAAGGCACAGTGGTTTCACTTCATTCTTTCAAACTCATTACAGACCTCCAGGTAAGTTTACAACTGTCACACAATCCTTGTCTGTTACCTCTATGCTGCTACTGTTTCTTACTCTGCATTTAAACAGAACATAAACACATTAATTGGAACACAAATCACTCTTTTACATTGCATTTTTATATTGCATCTTAACCACGGATATAAAAATTATCATTATTCTTCAATAATGCAACTCCATTCCTGGAAACAGCTGCCTTAAAATCTTAAGCTTTCCTTTGCAACTTTTGAGGGAAATGATGCTGTGCCTTATAAGCATTATCAGCATAGCTTCTCTGTGTCAAGTGCAACTCTTACAAGACAGTTAAGTTAAATTCAGCATTCAGCATCTGGTATTTAAATACAAAGACAGCAGATTTTTGCATTTAGCTCATCCTGTAACACAGCAAAAGCACTGCCTCCTCCCAAAAGCAAACATTTGACTCCATCTACACCATGACCCCACAAATTTACAATATTTAGATGTGTTCCAAATCAGGTTCAACTGGTACAACAAATAAAACCCTTGATGTGAACAGTATCTAAAGTCAGATGAATCGGAATTTCTTGTTCTCTGTTAGAAGGTAAGCAGAGGTATTAATCATTCTTTATGTCACTCTTTAATTCTGAGTTTAAGGAAAATTGCAACGGTAAACCAGCTATGGCAAGATATCTTGGTTACGATGATTATGCCTCTATGACAATTAAAACTTGTCATTAACTAAGAAAGTTTGTAAAGTGTGTCCTAAAGTAAACACAGAAACCCTAACTAATATGCTATTTTCAGACACACGTTTGTAATTTTAGCTAGGTTTTAATCTACATCTGAATACCCACTCAAATGCATAAAGAAACCAGATCCAGATTCAAACTCTAGGTAACATAATCTAAGGGCGTTGTTCAAGCCTTATTTCTAATTAAGGATTTAATATTTGGACAGTACCTTCCAAACGAGGATTAAGAATTTTGCAAAGGAAGACAGTATGACTGTAAACTGCTGCCTTGGCTTTCCCAGCTCAGGAAGTGCAGATACCACACCCAAAATCTTATTCAGGCCTTTTTTCTCTCTCGCACCACTTCTGCTTTTTCTCTTCTCTTTCCAAATAAAGTTCACTACTAAGTTTTAATCTTTTCTCCTAAACCAGAATCACAAAATACAAGAAGACAAGAAGTCTTTGTCCACCCAAATAATTCTGTTCTAAACGTAGAGCTACAGTTCCAAGACACATGGAAAAATGTCGAAGGCAAACGTAAGAAGTTCATGTTTTCAGGTTTTTAGTACTTTATCCGTCAGTCACATAGAACCTTCCATCCTAAGTACGAGCCTGTAAATATTATGTTTTTACCTGGATCTTGGCATTATCACACATCAGCCTACCAAGAAAAATACAGATTCTTAACACATTAGTTGCAAAGCGGTGCTATGCTCAAATTGCTCTTACTACACAAAAATATTTTAAGGAATAACAGTAGCACTTTACTGGGAAAATTTATTTTGGCTTCCTGGGTTTTTAAGCCCTTCATGAACAGCTACATAACCCTTCCCTTTGTAGCCCTGATCATGTTTTATTTTATTTACAAACAGGAAGTATCTATCCCAACGGTTACATGATGAGCACATGCATCTACACGCATCTGCATCCCCAGATAACATCACCAGTGGCAAAGGAAGAAGAATCAAAAAGACTACTTCTCTGAACTAGACAGGAAACCCTACACTTCAGCCTCTTCAACTCAGTGCTAGAGAGAGAAGCATCTTACAACTTTGCAACAAGCATTTGAAACCTTGAAAGTTTTACCAGTTTTCAAAGCTTTTTAAACAGATTTTAAATCCTCCGTACATGAAAGACCAGCCATTAAACTATATATGAAGCATGTAGAGCAGCATAACATATTTCCTTGAAGAACGATAAACCTCTGTGTAAGATGGACCGTTCAGTGCGTGGGAGGGCAGAAGCATGCTGACATTAGCTTAGAAAAATATGCAAACTCTTAACACATCTGAATGCAAGCAATTTAAAAGCCCGCAAACTATCCCCCAGGCAGCCATCTCAAATAGTTAAGTACTAAAACAAAACTAAAATTAAATTTGAAAAAAAGCACAGAAACATCAACTTTCATACTAATTGGCTACATTACATGATACAGGTTGCTGTTTTCAGCTTATATTTAGTTACATTAATACTAGCATGTTCATTCTACTGAATTCTATACAAAATTCTCTTATAACAAGTTAATATTTGTATTACTTAACTCAAGTCTTTCCCTTTTAATTTCACTGCCCAAAACCCAATCACGCTGCTGAAAGTGGCATATGGCACTACATGAAGAAATGACACAGTCAGGCAAATGCCTGCAGGGGAATAATTCATCTCTACCAGCATTGATACCAGAGCGCCTGCCCCCACATTACTACAGCTGGAATCTCTGGAGTAGAGCAGAGCCGAGCCTGCTGCTCCTCCCAGGACTGTCCGCTGGCTGCTGGGGAGTAGGGTCGTCCCTCCCCACCAAGGTCTCTTCTCCCCAGTGAAGAATGCAGGGGAGATAGGAGAAAGGGTTTCCTTGACCTATCTCTCCAGCAGCTCTCATCCTTCTCCCTCCTACACACACATATCTGCACCCACCTCCAAATTACACATACATCCAAGAATCTCTGTAGGTTGGTCGGGAAAAAAAAAAAAATCTGTAGGAAATGAGGCACTGAAAAGCAGCAACAGTTTCCTTCACATTTTTTCATCTATGAAGAGAAGCTGAAAGCTGGAGTAACTACTTCCATTTCTCAGTCTCTGGAGAATGAAAGGAGAAGGTAAAAAGCACCAAAATGCCAATCTTTATCTTAGATGCAAAATCATAGTTGCCTTAATTGTTTTTGTTGCCATAATTCTCCAACACCCCCTCTTTGCTAGCGTCAGTCCAAACACACAGAAGACATTGTTCATACCCTGAGGAGCTTTCCAATTAAATGAAAGAAATTTCAATATAAAGAAAACATTTAGACACAACTGGAGGATTTGAAGTTATGCAAAAGATTTTAATTTATGAAGGACTTGCAGGTACGCTTGGTGCTCGTACACAAGAGAGTTGCAGCCAAACTCTGGCTTATACTCCTTGGTTTTCTCAAAAAGGATGAGACTGATGCACAATCTCTGGCACTACCTGCTTTTGCCCTCAAAATATTTACATAATCCTCCTCAAAGGACTGTGAAATACTCTGCTCCTAATCAGTTAATAATCCTGTAGAGAAACCAGCAGGAAAAACGGGGAAGTTACAGGCAAGTAGCACTAACCTAAATAACAACATATGAGTTAATGAGTTGGGGCAGAGGGCTGTTAAGTTTAATGAAATTTCAGAGTACTACAGAAAGCAAGCTTTATTTTCATATACAAAAACTGCATCTAAGTCTACAATTAGATAGCCCATGTTCTGAAATAGCATTGTACAAACTGAAAAAGCATCTTTAACTTTTTATTGGTGTAAAATAAATTCTGATATGGTAACACAGTATTTGAGACTAAAAATCTACTAATAAATATGAGACTTGTAAGAAAGCTTATCTAGTTCAGAGCAATATATAGCTGCTTTTCATAGTCACCCGAAGAATACAGTGTGCTTTAAAAAGTTAGAGAAACCTAACCCTCTGTAGGCCAGTACTTATTTAGTATCCTCCCAGTTAAAACCAACAGTGAAAAAGGTTGGCACTATAAGAAGATTATATCAAGATTTTTAACTGCTCTTAAAAAAAAATCCTGCAGACTTCATGTATTACACTGATAGAAGTATCTTTTTAATCAGGTTCAAGTGATGTTCTGCAAAAAAACTACAGCAGAGGAAAAGAGTTATCTGATCAGTACATTACACCCACAGGCTCAGAGTCTGTGGTTAATAAACAGCTCTCTACAGTGAAGAGGAAAAAAAAAGAAAGAAAAAATAATAGTGCTTGCTCTGACCACAATCCTGAAGGCAGCTTTGGAAGACTCTTAATCAACCCTACCAAAGCTAGAGAGGTTACCCATGGATAGAACTACCAACTTTTTTCAGAATTAGCACCTTCCTGGATAGTACCTTACAGACTACAATCAAATCTTATACAAAGAATTTTGCATTTCTGACCTAATTCCTGGGTTTAATTCCTATAGATCTTAACACCACCAATACGCAATTAGACCGGTTTTCATGGCTTTTCCTTGAAAATTTAATGAAAAGAAGACCCTTTAAAGAAAAACAATTCAGAGATCATGCATCACTAAGATTTATTATCATTCTGGCACAGGCAAGATAAACTACAGGAGTTATTCATGCAACTCAACACAACTTATTAAACACGTTCTCTGAAAATCATGTATCTGGCCCTAGAGCTATAAAGGCTTCCTAGCATTTAAAAAGGAAATAGAGACAGAGCAATCAAATTTCAAGCCTTGTTCAAACAATTACTCTTTGCTTGAACAGAAAATTAACTATTTCAAAGGGGTTTTCATGTAAAACTTGAACGGTCAGGACTAAAGCAGTCTCAAACCATCACATTCAGTGGTTGAATTTCCTGCATCTACCTGCATATTCCGTGGAGCATTTTTGTTGCTTTTCATATGTGCTATAACCAAAGAAAACGAAGGTGTAGCAAACAGCATTCTCTTAACCACACAAACTGAAACCAATCTGACTCATCTTCTTCTTGGGAAACTGGACAGAAATGCTGAAGACCTTATGTTCACAGAAGTTGTTGCACGTCGCCTTTCTACTGCTAGCTGCTGTATTTGCATTGCCTTTTGTGTCTGGCCTCTGCAATCCTGTTTTAATAAAATCAATATAGGACGTACAGTTTATAGAATGAGTTAAATTACCAACTTTATCTTTGCACATTTAACCAAAGTCTAAAGTTCAGACATATACCTGTCTATGCACACACTGTATATGTTTGTGTATGCACAGATACATAGATAAATATACACTCTTCACAAAGATTACACTGGCACTATTATTTTGGACATGTCCTGTGGAAGAGTTCAGAAACATCAACTTTACAGAAATTCAGTTTACTTTTCATGATGGAAGGACTTGGACAGAAAAAAAAAGCAAAAAAAAAAAAGCTGCAGACTGCTTTGGTTAGCCAATCTCTAGGTTCAAGCATGTCTTAAAGTGCCAGGTGCACTATAATTTTCACAAGACAAGTGGGTGCCAGGAGAAGAGTAAAGTTTCTGTAGGTGCAGCTGTGGTACAATCTTGAACCAACAGCCTCATGTAAGATTATGCACTCCGGACAACTGTAACACTGCACTACTCCTGACACCTAGAAAGGGTGATTCAGCCTGAAGCACAAAAAAACTTGCATCTTTTTACCCTGAAGCTAGAAAGCAATGCTTGTACTTAAAATGACACAAAGTTTCAAAAATATCCGTTATCAAGTTGTCCTCTGGGTCTGTAAGTAAAAATTTAATACAGAAGGCCAGCTGATGATGTTAAAATGGGCACACACCTTTACTATTTCTTCCGTTTACTTATTCATTAAGGAGTGACACAAGAAAGAATTATGAAAATCTGCAACTGCCTCGGAGGCAATGTAAAACCTTTTGCTATAAGGTGCTACCGACACTGCAAGCCAAATTCACAATTAACAAATATTGGGCTGTTAGAATAGCTTAGCACTCTTCTGCCAGTTGCTTAGCAAAATCTGCTGAACAGAAATTACTTTATCTCAAAGTTTTGCAAGAATCGGGTTATGAATTTTCCCAAGAAAAAGTTGTCATGCTAACTAATTACCATGTTTCAACATATCATGTGAATTGATGCTTACCATCTCAACCATGCTGCAAAGGACTGGCAGTTACGACACGGGCTACAATCTCATTTCGGTCCTAAAGGTTTTTATCTCCTCTTTGGAATATGTGCCTCAACTGTCTCATTAAACACAGCTGAAAAAGCTACTTTCACGATAAAGTCTTAGATGTCATATAATATCGAAAGGATCATTTACTCTGAAAATAGATTCTAAATTGTTGAGTGAACCATATCCTGGTTTGTGCTAAGAGTACACATTAAGCCCCTCTAATAAACTGAAGATTTTTTTTTAACATAACCTGAGCGAAGGACAAATAATGCTTGTCAGCAACAGCAAAGAAGTTACAATTAAGGGCATTAGTTCAATGGAGTGCTCAATTATAAGAATACTTACGTAAAGAGTACCCTTTTTTCTTTCCTGCCCCCAAAATGAGAAAAGGGTTAGATCACCATTCTAGCAACGCTATTGTGCACTCCTGTGGTTTACAACAGAGAAAGAGAGAGAGCAGCCCAAAAGGATGATCTACTCAGTCAAGAACACAGTATTAAGAAATAAATACTCAAGTATGCAAGCTACTCTTAAATTACAAAACAACAGGTATCCAATGGGAAAAGAAAATTTTGATCCAGCTATGACTAAAGACATGCTAGCACAATTGAGCCTGTAACGAATTCAGGAGCTACCCACCATACATGAAATGATAAATTTATATTAACCTACATGAAACCTCTTAGATGCGTATACTCAGTAGAAAACAATGTTGGAAATAATTAGTAGAACTATTTAAGAACAAATTTCATAATACATATAAACCTTGCTGCATTTTATGTATGTATGATCCTTCATAGCTGGAAGAGCCCTAGAACACTGTCAGATCCGAAAAATTAAATTCCTTGAGAGCTATGCTGTACTTGAGAAGTTATCTAAAAATACTTATCCAAAAGCATTAACAACTTTAACAGCAAAATTTTTCATCATGTCACACTGTTGCAGGCATATAGCATCCTCATAAAAACATCATCTTATTAACAGCTACACATGCAGCAGGACTACCTCAATTTTTATTTGTTAGAACAGTTACATGCTGGCACAGGGAAATTAAAATGCAGGAGAAAGCAGACTACAGCAAAGCTTGAAAAGAAAAAGCTTAAAGATACATGGGTCACATTAAGGTCTTCCTCTCTCTTAAGTCGGCTTCTGCTGCTGCTCAGTCATGCAGGGAGATCATAATTTTGTGGCTGTGATATTTCCACGGCAACACTGGTGACAGTGATGTCACAAATTCAGCCCTGACATAGCTTCAGGATCAAGTACAAGGAGCAGATGGGATGCGAGGGAGAAAGCCCCTATTTAAACACAAATCTCTTTCATAAGAAAGAAAGAGGCATGAGCAAAGAAACAGGTGAATGGATCACGTTTTCAAGTATGATATATTCAAAAGATTATCCTAGCATGAAAATCTATTTAAAGGCAAGACCTACAATACAGGGTAACTGTCAAATTTGTTAGGCCTTATAATAAACCAACCTTGAAAGCTCCCTGTTTAGCATGACAAGCCTTGTGCTTCTTTCTAAAGTGGCGGTGAAGACAATACACTTTTGTCCCTTGTGAATTTCCTTTAAATAACTTTAACATTCAGATATATTAATTTGATACATCACTGTGCTCATAATACCATATGTAAATCCAATGTCAAGCCCTCACCAGAGTGAGTTTGTTATCTGAATTATATATAATATGAAAGAAATTAAAATTAATCCCAGATGGGTCACCAAGTACAGCAGGATGGTGACTGGAATATTCAGCCAGCAAATTTCAGTGGTAAAAGGGGACTGTACTTTTGTGCTGATCTGCAGACTCATGCAACAATCAATACAACCTCCAGGCCAGTCGAAACACCCCTACACCCCTCACCAGTCACACGCCGCAGCCTCCAACGCTACCGGTATCAGACATCGTTTCTGCCCTTGGCCACCCCATGGATGAACAGCAACTGAGCCCACGCAGGGTAGAAGGGATGATAGCAGAAAGTGGAATAGAAGAAGGTGCACCCATAATACAGTCACAAGTACAGTGTCCACATTAACTCAGGTCACAGTTCAAGGAGATACAGAGATTTCTTAAACACACTACTCTCCACAGAGGACAATCGATGGACCGCACAAAACGCCCATGGAGGGAGGCAGGGGAAGTGACTACAACCAGAACTCAGGCAGAGACGATCATTCACAGAGCTGCAGGGAATGAGAAGTGGTTTCTTATGGCAGCAGAGGCAGAAAGATGCAAAACAAAAATCAGAAGTCAAAAGGGAGATAAGAGGAATTAAAAGGACATAGATCCATGTTCTGATCACAGAAGAAAAAAAACCCACATTTTTCAAGATTTCAAGATGAAGACTTGAAAGGATTATCAACAGTCTAGCTCTCAGCAGGGAAAGGAAGAAAGAGAATAAAATCTGCAGGTTGAAACCAGGCCTAAACTGAGATGTGAACAGGCCCCCAGGAAGGGATGCCAGGTGGGGATGGAGACTAAATCCACAATGCAAGGAGGAAAAGATCAGAAGTCAAGTAGCTAAGCAGGGTTCACAGACATCATCTATGAAATTACTAAGGCAAAAACTGCAAAAGGAAGAGAACAGAAGGTAAAATGTGCCACAATACAAACCACAACAATGATGAGAGAGTTAGGAAAGCCCATCTGATTCCCCAAACCATGATGGTACTGACAGCAAATCAAAAAAAGCAGGCAATAAACTGAAGGATGCTGGCTGGTCACAAAAAAAGTGAAAATACCCAAGGACTGCACCAGGACCAAAATGTCATTCCACAGCTAAATGAACAATCTTATGAAGAGGGAAAAAAAAAAAGAAAGGAAGCAAAAAAAAAAAAAAAGGCAAGAGGAACTCAACAGATCAATAATGGATAATATATAATACAACAGGTACAGAAGACCCTATTGGGATGGTCAGGAGAAGACCTAAAGAACTACAGTTGTTTAGATTCAACAAAAATGTTTTTTGTAAACATATTAGGCACGTACCCATGACACCATTAACAGAAATGTTGGCTGAAATTTTAAAAAGGAATAGCTTGGGGCTATAAACTTCTACACGTTTCTAACTTGTTAGAGCAGTAAATTGGAAACAGCACCCATTAGCACAGTAGGATAAAAAACATATTCAATTTTAAGATGTAGTTTATTGTTTTTACAATTGTGATTAAGACACAGCTGTTGCAGACTAGCACGACTACAACACAACCCGAACAAGACTTCTTCTCTCCCTGTGTTTTTATAAGGCCAATAACCTCGGATGAGAACACGAACCGAGTTCCCCCAATGGACTCTCTCGAGGTCACTTTAATTTCAGCACTGGAAATCCCATCTTCTTTTTACCCAAGAGGAAAAAAGCCTCTCTCCGATAACTCTTGCAGTACTACATCTCTTTTACCATGTGTTTATAGAGACGTGAAACTGATGGCTAACATGAGTTCAAGTCAGCACTCATTGCTCTTTGTATCATGTATCAAACCAAAGCAGCTGCCAACATGAGCTAGAAAGAAAGTCTCTTTCTGTTGTTGATAAAAGAACTTACTTTCTCCCTATCACACTGATCAAAATTAACATTCCACTGATAGACAGAAGTCAATTGTTCTGCTAAAATCAAATCTTATACAAAATCAACATTTTAAGAACTGCAGAAGATGCATTTCAAGTCCAAGCTTTGCAAGTATTTCTCAGAACAAAAATATTCTTACAATCGCTAAAATGAAAATACAATAATTAAAACCCACAACAACTATGAATTAACACATTAAGATTAACAGATCTTAAAAGGCAATAAAAGAACCACAGTCACCTTCTAATACAATCCCAATCCAACAACAATTCAAAACATAAGATGACACTAGATCAGGATGAAAACAATTTTTTTCCACCTCTCATTTCTACAAATAAATATCAACAGGCACAGTATATTACCTTCGTTTTCAGATGCATGGCATTTTACTTTCAGTACCAAATCAAAGGTACGTTCCGGATTTTCCCTAGAAGAAGCAAACACAACTGATTAATCGTATATACGTTTCAGATAGTGCTTCTACTGTGTTATATCTTTTCCATTCTATTTGTACAGAATAAAATTAAAATAAATTAAGATGTCATTAAAATAAACTAGAAATCAGATTAGTTCTAAGGAAGAACCAAAAAGTGGCATTTCCCTGTACACCCATAAAAAAAAGAATGAGGAAGATAACCAAGCTAAACTGTATGATTTATTTAAGTGATACTGTCACTGTCTCATACATTCAAATAGCTTTTAAGTCACTCTATCATACCATGCCTAACAGTCAAGAAAAAAAGTGCTACTAAAATCCTTATCAACCAGTCTGAAACATATTAATGGAGCTGTGGGCAACCTTTTCTAAAGCTATGTTTTACTTCTGCTTAATAGGAACAGCCCATCATTAGGCTTCCATTTTAATTCCACAAATTTAGCCACTACCCTTTAAATGCATATGATTATCACCACAAGGCTGAGAATCACTTCGCTTCCTGTTTCACAAGATATTGATCGTTGACTTGGACTTTAAAGGCTGAACCTCAGGCATGATTCAGTGAGTGAGAAAACATTATTGCAATAACTAGGGATGGACGCAATCCCAAGCTAGCCAGGAAGATGGAGCCTCCGTATCTGCAGCAGCCACCATGGTCAGCTCTGTGTGATGGCCAGCATCTCTTTCACCTCCCCAGTAATACACACCTGATAATAATGAACTGCATATGCTAATAGCAATTAACACTCAAACTAATCCCAAGCTAAATATTTATTAAAACAGTTCTAAATGCCATTACTACACCACCCACCTCTCTCTGCCTACCAAGCAAACTGCTATTTATATTAAAAACAAGTGGTATAACCGCACCCATATCAATTATCTATTTAACCACATAAAAGGTTGACGCTTGAACTCCCTTCTTGGGTAACCCTCCCACTGAAGTCAGCTGGAGTTTTAGGCAAATAAAAAAATCCAAGACTTGGTTCCAGGCTTCTAGAATGGTTCAAACAAAGCACGCAGCAAATTAACACACTGTTTTTTCTTTAAAGAAAGTTTTGAATGAAATCCAAAGGCTGATCTGGGGAAAATTTCAGCTGTCACAAATTAATTGATTCAGTACAAGCTTTCATTGACCTCAGTACCTCATCAACTGGGATATGCAATTATAATCTAATTCAGGTTATGGAGACATAACCCACCCCTATCACAATCTTTCCTTGCATCATATTTTAAAGCATTTAGTTGGGAAAATCCTGTATCTGCTGATCCTGTGTGTAGGGAGATCAAATTCTGCTCTGAGTTACAACAGCCTAAATCCAGGATATTGGAGATTTACTCTGGTATTAAAGTCCATCCATGGTTCCTCTGGCTGGCGAGCGGGTTCAGAATGAAACTGATACGGCTCTGCTTCGTTGAGCCACCTAGAAAAGCCAACCACAAAAATCCTCCCTTTAGAAGAAGTGACATCTCCCCATGACGTTACTCTAGCTCAGCCGCTGGGTTTATAGTCTCAGGCCATTTTCCCCTTTTCTTCCTAACCAGACCTCGCAACACTGGGTTTTTAATGTGAATTGGTTCAAGTGTTACAAACACCAAACGAGTGCTTCTAGCTCAACTCGGAGCTGAATTACACTCATGAAGAAAGCTCTTTGAGGTAACACTGCCTTCCGTCTTTCACTATACCACTCTAAATCTGCTTTTGCAGAAAAACGATTCTAAGTTTACTCTTCACATCCCACTATACGCTTAGAAGTGTCAAAAACGTGTCAAACTAATCTGAGAATTGTCAGACTGTCTCTCATTTCCTTTACAGCTACCGGGTAGCAGCCTGCTTATTCATCATATATTTACACAGAGATTTTTGTCAATTCCTGAAACCCATGTTTAACATCTTTTTGGTTTCCAATGTCAGCGAGACCAGGCAGCAGCTCCCGATGGGTAAAGCTGGATGGCAGTGCTTCCGAACACCTGAAAATGTCTTTTGCACCT